>NW_017095500.1:18866-32578 GCF_001412225.1 Nicrophorus vespilloides
TATTAAATCACTATATTTTACTAATATTAATCGTTTACTTAAATTGTAGAAAACATTTTTTTTTTCATGAAATTATACGAACTATTATTATTTCTTACAAACTTATTTAGAAATGAAATTAAAAGAGTAATAATTTGTAGTAAACTTTGTAAATTTAGTTTATATTATGAAAATAAAGGTAATTGCAATGATTTATGTGCAGAGATGAGAAATGGTGGATGCGCCGGGCAACCGGAGAACAATACATCTTCCGCACAATAATTTCGCGTGAAATTAATTAATTTACTTGGAGACGAGTATTTATTATACATTCTACTTGCTTTATTCTATATGAAATATTAACAATGAACATTTTGAAAACGAAGTAAATATTCATGAAAAAATTCTATTGATAATTGATGAATAATCAAAAATTTCAGTTAGTAAAGAATTGTTTCGAATATATTTTATGACGTGTTCAATATAAATAGAAGCAATAAATATGGTTAGTATTGGTATTAAGTGGAGGATGAAATCGGGGACGTTTAGAATGGATTGAATTATCCTTGCGGATGAATAAAAACGTCAGAGACAAATTCATAAATAATGCATTCGCGGAAGAAAGTTCTTCATCTTTTCATTTCGGACACAAATAACGTCCTCACCGGATGCAAAACCTCTCAATTTACAGTCGAAAGTGACGTGAAGAAACGTCAATTTAACTTCCGGTTTGCTCACCTAAATTCGATCCGACAATTTATAAACATGTTTTTTTTCACAATTTTAAAAGTTATGTTTTTCCTAAGCTTACTGTATAATAAAACATCGATGTAATACCAACGGGTTTTAGGGAAATGGGGGATGAGGTGTTCGTTTCAGCTGTCAGGCTGGAGGGGATGAAGTGGGGGTGGTGGTGATGAAAGATAACAAACGACACTGTCATAAAATTCTCATTAATATCGGAACAGGCGAATGAAAAGCTGGTCGTGCCCGAAGGGGTGGGTTTTGGAAAGAGGGACGGTTGAACCATTATTATGTTTTCATTTCGCAAATTGCGAAACTTCCAAGCCAAATACAAATTGCAATTAATGAGAGACAGGCAGATACACATGCTATTATACGACCATAGATGATGGGACGCAGACACACAAGAGGAAGAGAGATGAAGAAATACGAGCGAAAGAGAAAGAGAGATATGTGGATGAAAAGCTTACCATTCCGGCTGCATTTGCGGATCCGCAAAAGCAAGAAAAACACAACATTCGTTTGTGTAATTAAATAAATATTTAGACGAGCCACGGAATTATTCCCCAATTCCGCAATATGGAACAACGCTTTGAATTCGTAACAATAAAAGACAACAACAGAATATTCCGCAATATTTGGTTTCTTTTTTTCAATTTTATTCATTCGTTGATGACACAGTTTTTGTTCAATGACCTTTTGTCATCATTCTGACGACTTCATGATTCCTCCCTCATAAAACTGATTATCAATAAAAAAAAAACAGAACAAGTGTGGCTTTAGGTCATCATAATTTATGAAAGTTTAACCATTCAAAGAGTTTTGTAAACTCCAAAATAAATGGTAATCTGTTGGTAAAATATATGCGGGATCATTTCCCAAACAAGCTGCAATAATTTTCCAAGAGTTACCAAAAAATGTGTGAGGATTTGCATTGTTTTGGTGGAACACGATTTGTCAATTCTATTATAATCATTTATGAATTATAACTTGTATGTGCATGTTTCATCCACTAATTTTATAATCTATAAATTTAACATCATTTTTATATTCTAAAACCGAGATTTTACTGTAATTATATTAAAAAGTAATTAAGATATTTTTTAACAAAATCATAACAAATATTTATTAGAGAATTTATTGTGAAATTTAGTTTTTACAAAACAAATACAAATTTTCAAAACGACAAAATTTAGTAATTAAAACTAAGATTTAAAAAGATAAAACAATGTGTAAGTAAACACGAAATTTCTATGGCAACTTCACTTGCTAGTTAAAAACAGAATAATTTCTCTGAAAAGAGTATAGAATCTTTATAGCTTTGTTTTTACAAAACAATTGCAAAGTTTAAAAAAAAAAGTTTGACCATTCAAAGAGTTTTGCAAACTTCAAAATAAATGGTAATCTGTTGGTACAATATATGCGGGATCATTTCCCAAACAAGCTCCAATAATTTTCCAAGAGTTACCAAAAATGTGTGAGGATTTGCATTGTTTTGGTGGAACACGATTTGTCAATTCTATTATAATCATTTATAACTTGTATGTGCATGTTTCATCCACTAATTTTATAATCTATAAATTTACTTTTGAAGTATGAAATATATAAGATAGGAAGTAATATGTAGATTAAAGGTCTGAAATTGTATGAAAAACATGTTTATGCGAAGCACTTCAGGCAATTTCGTCGTGCAAGGAGAAATAATTGGGTTGTAGGAGATCCCGTGTTTACGAGTTTTATTGAAACATTATTAAGTTTCTATCTTTGTTGGAAAGGGCGGAGGATAACAGGACGAAGAAGTAGTAGAAGGAGGCGCAGCGATGCGAATGCCGTGTTCATTAAAGTTCCCTCATCCTGTGATTAATTACGGTATGATAATTTTAACGAAAATTTCGACCCTCCCTCGTTCCGCGATCGTGGATAATGTACGTCTTCTATCCGATGGATTCCATCCCTTCCATTCCATATTTACTCACGGCTCGCGCGGAAAATTCCCAATTAGTGCAGATAAAAGTGTAATTAAGTTTAAACTTGTACCGCCTTTCATCTCATCTCATCCCTTCGACGCAAAAGAAGAAACCTATCTAGCGAGCGAGTTACAAGAGGCGACAATAAAATCCTCATCCTTGGAGGTCCACGATTACAGGCGAATTTCGGGTCGGGTCGTTTTGCTGCCAGCCAACACCGATACAATCAATACTACGCCATTAAACAGAAACGTTCCATCTAAAACCCCTTTTTAATGGGTCAACAGTTTTATGCAATTTGTTCTTAGATCAAAAGATTGCGTGAACGGACAGTTCGCCCCTGACTGAAGATTGCGATTTAATTGCTTCTTCAACCCCTGATCCCGGCTTAACCCAAACCTAACGAGATTTCGTTATAGCAAAAAACGAGCGTTTCTAATAAATAAATGCGAAATCCATTATTAACGTGGTGATTTCGAGCTGCCGCAAAACGTTATTAATCAATGCATCGAAACGCAGAGCCGCGTCGATTTTAATAATTGCTTCGCCCATCCAAAATCCCCTTGTCCCATATACAGTGTGGCCCAATTGAACTGCAATTAACTTAAAACTGCTATAACTTTTGAACCGTTGGCAATGTTGTGTCCATATTTCGCCTAATGATAGTTGATTTTATTGTTTACAAACCTGCGGAAGCATTTGCATCTCAGTTTTGCGCTTGCATAAACGCAGCCAATTGCCAAATATCGTCTTGTCTGATGAGAAAAATTTCCCAATTGAGAAATTCGTAAACAAACAAATCGAATTTACTTAGAACTAAGAAGAGAGGTCATTCGGAAATTTAGGCCATATCGAAAAGTTGAAATGAATTAAAAAAAATAATTGTTTTCCATTATAAAAAAATACAGCGTTATGAAAAGTTGCAGTTCAATTGAGTCACCCTGTACATATGAAAACGCAACATACAACTAATTCAGTTTTCATCAATTTCGTCGACAATTTCCACTAATTGAACTGTCCTCATCCTCCCACAAAAACTAATCAATGCGATAATTAAATAAACAAAACAACATTTTTTTATCTATCGTTAATTTTCATGTAAGATTAGGTGATTTATATACTTAAAATGTACACATTTATTCATTGCGGGTATAGGAATCGAGAGGAATAATGGCAAGGAAATGTGTGTTTGCAACAATCGATAATACCCAGTGCCCTAAGGGCCGTCGGCCAAAGTAAATATTGCCTTCGAGTCAGTCACCCTCACCGCTTCTCCTTCCATCTATTCCTCCTCCTCCTCCTCCTCTTTCCAACCTTCTTTTGTGCCGCTGAAGGCGGAATAAAATAAGGTCACTCTTGGAAAAATAAAGAACGTCTCATCCTGGGTGGATCCCATCGACAAACACAACGTCCATCTGATCAAATCCTAAACTGTGTAAATAATCGTCACAAGGGAAAATAAAACGTCTTATATTATTCAACATAAATTTGCATGTAAAATATTACATGAAAACCAATATTTTACATCTCTATACATTGATTATTGCCCGAAAAGTTTATTGAATTGTTTTTAATTTCTTTTAATTTGTTTTTACTTATTATGTTTCTATAATAAATTATTATTATTAACTGATTATAAATAAATTACTGATTTTCAAATGATCCTACAATATGTTTTTTTATTCTTTCAAAATATTTCATAATTTCTCGAATAATTCAGTTTCCAAACCGAAATCCAAAAATTAACATCATATTTATATTCGAAAACCAAGATTTTACTATAATTATATTTAAAAGTAATTGAGATATTTTTTTTTAACAAAATCATAACTATACAAATATTTATTAGAGAATTTATTGTGAAATTTAATTTTTACAAAACAAATGCAAATTTTCAAAAGACAAAATTTAGTAATTAAAACCAAGATTTAAAAAGACAAAACAATGTGTAAGTAAATACGAAATTTCTATGGCAACTTCAATTGCTAGTTAAAAACAGAATAATTTGTCTAAAAAGAGTATAGAATCTTTATAGCTTTGTTTTTACAAAACAATTGCAAAGTTTAAGAAAAACAATGAATACGAAAAAATAATTTCATAGCTATTTGAAAATTGTAGTTTTATAAAAAATTATATACGTTTTGTTTAATGGAATTATATGATGAAAATTGGAATGGAAAATGAAATGCAAATTGTAAATTTCCTTGGGACGGCAATAAATAAGATCGTCTAATTTCTCGCGGCGGGAAAAAGGGGGACCGTTCAGGGTCGTCGTGCCCGGTTTTAAATCCGCGCTTGGGTCATTGAGCAAACCGTCAATTCCACGTAAACTCGATCCGGCATTCTTCAGGATTTATTGGACCGCAACGCCGAAGGAAAAATACACAAACAAGCATGCAAGAAAAAATTGAACCGGAGGAAATCAATTCACGTTTAAAATCCGCTCGTTAGTTTCGAATTAAGGCTAAACGCAGACGCAATTAACAAATCCTTAAACCATACAATTCCGAACCTCCGAAGCTTTTTCGAATTGCCAATTTTTCGCACCAGTTTATTTCAATTGGATATCGTTTTCAATCGGTTCTTGGATGGATGAAAACGAAACGCTTCGGATTTACCGCAACAATTTCCCAAAACATATTTGTTTAGTATTAAACAATTTTCAGTTTTGATTGCATCGAAATTCCAACAAACTTGTAACATTATACGAATGCTTCAATGCAGAATGATTATTCGATGATGTTGATATTGATTTTCAACTTGGTTATACAACTACTACCTTTACCTCTCTGCACGCTCATTATTTACACAGAAATGCTGAAATACAATTGCTCACGTTTGCAAGCACTTTTGATGGATTCATATCCGTTCCGCGATGGACTTTTAATTAGTTTAACTTTAATTACAATTAACACGAATTGCGGCTGCGAATTAATCCCCGACGTTAAATTTAATAATTCAGAACGTGTCTTGGGAGTTTATTGTATCGCTTCAGGTTTACCGAACATTGTTTATCACTCCGGATTAGCAACTTCAAGCATATTACTTTACTTTTTGACTTTCACAAACTTTGATATTTCTTCTCATAAGTTTATAATTTCAATTTTTTAGTTCGAAACAACTCCATAACATAAATATTTAGTAGATTATTGGTAAAACACAAATGTGTTTGTAAATACGAAATTTTCATAATAATTTTCATTTATAGTTCCAAAAAATACTTTAATGTTATACCTTTGTTTTTTACAAAAGAATTGCACGAAAAGTTTATTGAATTGTTTTTAAATTTCTTTTAATTTGATTTTACTTATGATGTTTCTATAATAAATTATACTGATTATAAATAAATTACTAATTTTCAAATGATCCTACAATATGTTCTTTTCTTCTTTCAAAATATTTCATAATTAACATCATTTTTATATTCGAAAACCGAGATTTTACTGTAATTACATTGAAAAGTAATTAAGCTATTTTTTTAACATAACTATACACATTAGAGAATTTATTGTGAAATTTTACAAAAATTTCAAATTTTCAAAATACAAAATTTAATAATTAAAACCAAGATTTAAAAAGACAAAACAATGTGTAAGTAAATACGAAATTTATATGGCAACTTCAATTGCTAGTTAAAATCAGAATAATGGAGTAAAGAATCTTTGTAGCTTTGTTTTTATAAAACAAAGCTACTTTTTGACCTTCACAAACTTTGATATTTTCATAAGTTTATAATTTCATTTTTTTTTAGTTCGAAACAATTCCTTAACATAAATATTTAGAAGATTATTGGTAATACAATTGAAAATTTTCAGAATACAAAATTTAGTAATCATTTTAAAAACTGATAATTAAAGAACAACAAATGTGTTTGTAAATACGAAATTTTCATAGTAATTTTCATTTATAGTTCCAAAAAGTACTTTAAGTATTTACAAAACAATTGCAAACTTTGAAACAATTTCAACTTTTAGAAGATTTTTTTACATTTTATAAAAAATGCGAAATGTTAATGCAAAACATCGTTTATCCCATTTTTTTTTATTAATTCCGGAATGCAGTTCATAAAATTCCTATTAAAATCACGCGTGACATTTGCAAAACAAAATAATAAAGTGAATAACAAAAAAAAAATCAAGCAAGTCCACAATTTTTTTTTTGAAGGGACGGGATGATTTTGATATGCACTTGTCACATTGGAAATTGGAAATGAAACAAGAGAGAGAGAAAAAAAAATATAAAGCCTAGGATCACCGATGCGGATTTGACATAAATTCCATTCAATCCACATAATAATGGATGCATTGAATCGCGAATCGAAAAAGAATTATACAGAACAACAGCAGAACTCTGCGTGTATGTGTGTACTCAAACACACTTCCTACATGCTAAAAACAATGAAGAGTTTGCGTTTCTATTTTTTTAATTGAATTTTTCATGCACGTAACATAATAGAAAAAAAAATATGTTTCAGGCTTGTAAACATTGAATTATGAAGGATACAGTAATTTGTATGCAGACTTTTGATTTTTAATTATTTTCAACTTTTCACTAAATCTTAAAACCTCTCATTTTCACATAGTGAATGAAAAATTTAACTTGTATTTTCAAATATTTACATAAAAGTATTTAATTTTTATAAACTGTTGACTTTATCAAGAAGTTTTCAAACATTTTCACATAATAAAGTAATTTTTAATTAAAGAAATAGTAATGTTATGGCTGAATTTAATAAAAGATTATTTTAATTATGAACATTGAGATTGTGAAAGTGCTGATTTTTAAAGAAACTAATGAATACAAAAAAAAAAATCTAAAATGTTGAACGAAACGTATTCCACGCAAATAATTTATTTGTATTGCAAATGGGCTTTTCCTAAGTTTACATAAGCTGCAGGAAACGGACTAATTCAAACAATTTACGAGCGTGTTTACCGGCGAACGAAAGAGTTAGAGAGAGAGAAAAAAAGCGCAGCTTAATCTCTTTTTCAATTTCTGCTAGGCAATTAAACTCTTCCGAATCACCGGATTCCTCCTACCGATTCCCCAGAATCCAGCGCAAACGGAAAAAGGGCTGCTACATAATAAAACCCCCCCGATCCTCGCGTTTCTTAATTGCTCTCATTTAAACCGATCGACCTTTTAATCAACAATTTACAGTACGAACTCGAACTTTTCCAAATTATCGCATTACAATTTAACAGATTTTAATCAATTTGTTGAAGATTTTAACCGGAACCGAACCGAAAACCGGAACTATGAGAAATGTACATTACATAATCATTTATTTATACTAATCCAATTGTTGTTGTTTTTGCTGTGCTCGTACAGTAAAAGCAATAACAAAAAGGGCTTTTAGTCTAATCACTGCGATTATTAAATCCTCGATAATTACGAGGGATACGCTATGCCGCATCTGGGGGACACTAATTTTCGCTAATCGCGTTTCGGACAACTTTGTTTTCCACGCTTGTCGTTCGAGTTGTTGTTTCCTGCATGTCGGCAGGACATTGATTTCGGTGCGGTCGCCTCCGAATGAGAATTAAAAAAGTTTCCACATACACACACACACTTTTTTTCTATCCACCCTTCATCCCGTTGTCCTCCTCTTCGTTCGTTCGTCCTTCCAACAGCCGCTTTTCAACCATCCCTCCTCCACCGAAAATATATATAAATATATATAAAGTTGTGCCTGCAAAACCAATTTCGAAAGTTTCTCGAAAGTTCGCCGTGCGATACATCAAAAGGTACTTAATAAGTTTATATTGAAGGGTTGGACCCGGGCATGCATAAATGCATGTATATACGTATTATTTTCCGGAAGTGTTTTCCGAAGCCCTCTCCACAGTTTCATTTCCATTTCGCCCTCCGAATGAATCGAAATCGCGCGTCCGCAAATTTGCATGTTTTTCATTATTCAAGTTTCTGAAACGGTTATTTCCCTCTCTTCATATACAAAATTCAGGAAAGGTCACCTTCCTTTCCCACAATCCGTTCAATTCCTCGCTTTTAAACAAATTTTCAAATATATTTTTACTTTTTTTCTCTATTATTTTTTTTGCTGTTGAATTTATTTCGGACATGCATTATGTTTTCTTTCATCATTTGCGCAAACATTTGCACGCTCGCATTTTAATGGACGTGTGTGCTGCTGCTGCTCGTCATTTTACATGTTTTAATAGCGCAAACAGGCACAAACGCCAAATATTTATTTTGGCGCATGAAATTATTAACGGGGCGGTGGGGGGTGGTTTTGTTAGAGAGTGAGAGAGAGAAAGAGAGCGAAAATGCATTAACGCGAACGTGTATATAAATGTTACAACACCAGCAAAAACATTGCATCATGTTGTTGTCTGCACGTCCAGAGTAATAATGGAATATCAATGTAACATTTTACGTATGCTGTGTATCAAAAACTAAATATTACAATTTCAAATAATATTTGAAAAATAATTTATTTTCATCAAATATGTGGTGAATATGAACTAATAATTAGTAATTTTGCAGAATTAGCAGAATTTTGTAATTGTTTAAAAATTATCATGAATATATTGACATTTCAGTTCATTGTTCACATTTAACTATAAAATTAGCTTTAGGAAATTTAGTGATTGTGTACATTAACTACATAATTAGTAATTAAAGATTTTTGTAATTTTGATGAATTGTTATGATTTTATGAAAATTTCAGTAAATTTGTACGTTAACTTCATAATTAGTAATTGAAGATTTTTGTAAGATTTCAGTAAATGAAGGAAATAAGTACGTTATCTACAAAATTAGTAATTTGAGATTTTTGTAAATTTTGAAGAATTATTATGATTTTATGGAAATTTCAGTAAATTTCTACATTAACTACATAATTAGTAATTGAAGATTTTTGTAAGATTTCAGTAAATGAAGGAAATAAGTACGTTAACTACATAATTAGTAATTTCAGATTTTTTTTAAATTTTTGAAGAATTATTATGAATATATAGACATTTCAGATAATTGTTCACATTTAACTATAAAATTAGCTTATTTTTTGGAAATTTAGTGATTTTGTTTAGTGATTTTATACATAATTAGTAATTTCAGATTTTTGTAAATTTTGAAGAATTATTATGATTTTATTTATATTTTAGTAAATTTATTAAATTTTACTGAAATATTCAAATATATTTCAGTAAATTTATTGAATTTGTACATTGACTACAAAATTAGAAATTTCAGATTTTTTGTAAATTTTTTAAGAATTATTATGATTTTATGAATATTTCAATAAATTTAGTAAATTTTAAACCATACTTTAAATAAGTATAAAAATAAACAACACGAAAAGAGACTTGATTTATTTTTTTATAACATATTTTCATTTTGCTGAATTAAAATTTTCAAATCGGACTATTTCATTCTATATATTCGCACTATTTAAAACCGCACTATAAGAGGTATTACGTAAAAAAATTATTATTCTTGTCATATTTTTAAATCATTGGAAACATTTGATCTAATTTTACCTACATAAATGTGTGTTTCTCATAAATATTTATATTAACATTAAATTTATATCAAGAAATCCATATTTATGAAAAATGTATTTATTTCATTTGAATATGAATAGACAATAGCAAAAATTACGAATTGCACCCACATATACATACTTTTGATTCAAATGCTCGAAATTGCTGTGCGAATGCAAATATGCAGACAATGCATGCATATGCTGTGGGTATTTCAGGATGAGCTAATGATGATGCAGAGGTCCAATTAGAGGCATCGTTTCGAAACTCTGCCGGTTACCAATTTTCGCGATTCTAGCTCGCAAAACAACGCGAACGAAAACGCGATTCAAAATAATAATAAAAAAAAGTAATAGAAGGGCGATGAAAGAAGGGAGAAAATAACAGAAAATCCGGGAAGGTCGGATGTATCATCCGACTGCCGTGTATCATTTCCCGGTGTTCTCAGTCTGCCGTTGAAAATACAAACAATGCGAGAACACGCCGGGATTTAGCGCGAAACAACGACGAACGAAAATATAAAAACAAAACTGTAAAAAAAAAGAGCGCATCGTAAAAGAAGAGAGAGAGAGAGATGTATGTGTGTATGTGTTTAAATTGGGGAAGGGAAATACGGTGGCTGAAAATAAAATAAATCGAAACAGATAAAGCCGGGAATCGCGAAATTGAATTACCGTATTTTCAGCCGCATTACTCTGGTTCGGATCAGTTAATTCATCCTGCAGGATCATTCCCGCTCTTCGCATTACTTTCGTTCGTTTTCGCATCGAAATGACGGTCGACGTTAATTTCTCACTTGACTCAAATTAAGCGCAAACATTAATATGATTTCCAGGCGGAACATTTTCCACATTTCATTGAAAAATCATTGTGAACAGAAAGAAATCAAATTTCAACATTTAAAATTTGTTAATATTATTAGAAATCTCCAAAATTATCTGACTTTAATAATGAATAATACATTTATTAATAATTTTCATTAGTTTTCCAAAACATAGCATACATTTTTTAGTGAAAATGTATAAACGATTTGTTTTAATAAAAACTTCTAATTTATATAATAAATAATTCATTTTCACAAAATCCAAGAAAAATATATTAAGTTTTAATTGAAAATTTCTATAAGATATAAATTAATAAATTTGTTTTAAATATAAAAATTAACAATTAAAAAAATATGTTAAGCTTTAGAAAAAAAATATGAAAATATTCTAAGAAATATTTGGCAATATGCATTAATTCCACTCCGCGTATAACGAGCGGCTTTTCTCTCTTTGTGCAAAGGGGAGTATTTGTGTTCGAGACGGATTCTAATAGATGGGGGTGTGCGCTTTCATCTGCAGAAGAGATACTTCCTTTTTTCTCCTTCTTTTACTTCTTGCGGACCTCACTAACAAACTAATGAGGTCGCATCCATAAATTTATTAAGAAAGAAAGAAAAAGAAAAGAAAAAATGAATAATGAAATATAAATTTCTTTCCATAAAAAAAAACGATGACGATTTCTATAATTTAGCAATACCTCGCATAGTGCGGCTTCCATCATTGCGGATTAATTATAATCAGGTTTGAAAATGTAAAAATAAACAAAATAAAAATAAATTAGGTACACATAATTATTTTGTGCTCGATCGAACAGATCGCGATATTAGCGAAACAGATTACCCGTACTGTGCGAGGTATTGCTGTTTATACAAAACAAATAAAGAAATTTACAAAACGAATCGATTCAGACTGTTTAACAGTAAATATCGGTCACGGGGAATTGTTAACGGCGATATTTTCGTTCGTGTGGGAGGTTCATATTTGGGATCTGATGGGGCGGATGGTGGCAGGAATAATAATAAAGTTCACAAACGGAGCGCACGCTCTGCAAATACATAAATTCCTGGATTGGTACCGCTCTCTCTCTCTCTCTCTCTATCCAATACACAATCTCTCACATATACATATATAAACTCACTCCAGTGTGCTTACATTTAAATGGGCTTTCGAGTTTATTTATACGAAACGCGATCGATTAATCCCCCCGTACACGCGGGCGTTTGAAGGTGGAAGGTGAATGCGTAAAAATAAAAGAAATAGAGAAGCAGAAACACGTTTCTCGTATGCAGATATTTGTTTAATTGAAACATGTCGCGCGGAATTGTCGCAAACTTCGGTGCGGAGGCAAAAAGGGCTTTTGCGGACGGGCGGGCGACCCTCGAGTGAAACCGGCGTTGGAAATGTCAGAGGAGATGACTAATTGCCTTACATTGTTTTATCGCCCCCAGGAAATGGGCTACAAATTAATGACTGTAATAAGGAAAAGCAGAAAAAAAAAACACATCTGAAAGAAAGAAAGAAGTGCGTTTCTGCTAATTAGATTCCTTACGTTAAATTCATCATCGCCCAGAATTCAAGTACAATTTAATAAGTAAGATGCAATTAGTTTCTTTTAAAAAAAAATAATTAACCAGTCAGAAATGACTTAAGAATGTTTATTTTTATAAATTTTAAGAATATCTATGAATTTATGAGTATTTCAGTTTATTTTTCACACAAACCTGACTCATTCACACATTCTTACCGGCAGATATGTCCGATATCGACAACAGGAAGAGCCCGTCGACTCTGTCCTTTTATTCTTGAATGAATCAGGACTGTTAATGCAAATATAAATGAAATATATCTCTTTATTTATGATATGGTCCGTCTTTTACTGTCCTCTTTGATCATTTTAATATGTTATTTTTAGGTATTATTTTAACCAATTTAAGTTATTTATTCTTTTGTGATCTTTTTAACAATTTTAATAAGTGGTCTGTCTTATACTGTCCAGTCCAGTCCAGTTTGATCATTTTAATATGTTATGAATTGGTTGTAACTGTGTGTATATTCATGTACGTATAAAGGCTAATGACCTAATTGTCGATTCCTCCAAAGAAAGAAAAAAAATTATAGATTTTTGTTCATTTAACGGATGTTTCGTTTAATTTAGTAAATGTGAATTTTAACTAAAAAAAACTAAGTAATTTAAGATTTGTCTATAAATGTTAAAAAAATAATAAGTATTTTTCAATTATTTTCACAAAACAAAATAGCAAATAAACAGTTGCAAATGTAAAATAGTAACGACGTAAGAAAACTCTTCTTTTTTTTATTGGTTGAATACAATTTATATTAATGGATGTTTTTTTTTTATTGGACGATTATTCTTGCGGAGGGGATGAGGATGGTCCACGGGGTGCGATTATCGGATGGATTGATTTAATCGGAACGGTGGCGTAAAACATTAATGTATCCGGCGCATCCGCAATTGCCATTAAATTCTAAAGAACGAACGATCCTGGAAACTGGGATTCCCATTCTGATAGCCTCTTGCATTTTTTAAACGCACTATAGAATTGATTGAAAGTGAATCACAAAATAATAATCCGATTTCATACATTTATTACTTCAATTATCAAGATATTAATAATTCAATAAATTCAACATTTATTAAGATTGAGATTCATTAAGAATTAATAAATATTATT
>NW_017095501.1:0-10486 GCF_001412225.1 Nicrophorus vespilloides
CGTTCACCAGCTGCGAGAACGGCAACAGCGAGACGTTGCGTCGCGACGTCGTCGCCGATTTAAATCTGCCCTCGTTGTCCTCATTTTCCGATTCATCGTCGGAGAAGATATCGTCCATCATATCGCCAGCGTCCAACTCCAGGAGATCGTCTGTCTCCGCATTTTCCTCTTCGGGTGGCGTCGGCACCTCCACCGCAACAGCTGCACAGTCATCCGCTTTCTGTTTCAATCTGATGATCCCCTCCTTGATTGGTTTCGTGTCTTGGAATTTCTTCTTTCTCGCCTCCAAAACGGGATCGTCGCTCTGAGATGCTGGTGGTTCAGGCGTTGGAGTGCGTTTCCTTTTAACGACGGGTGCTGCCGCCGGCGTCGCCTCCTCCTCCTTCCTCGTACCCAAACGATCGCGCACAGATAATTTGGGCGGAGATTTGCGCGATGCTTTCGGTGAAACCTTCCTCTCGGTAGAGTTTCTGCGTCGGGGAGAGGTCACTCTTCTCGGCGCTGCGCGTCTTACAGGCGATACTCTCTTTGGAGATGCTGATCGAGGATACCTCCTCGGCGATGGACTCCTCGATTTCCTGATAACGGGCCTCTGTGTCGGCGATGGAGAGCGCGAAAACGATCGTCTCGGCGACTTCTTCCGCCTCTCAATTATCTCCCTGTTCTGCATCACGAACGCCGCACTTCTCGGCGACAGCGGCGCCATAGTGATCGTACTTAAACCGGTGTTTATGTTGAGCGGAGATAAAGGCCTCTGCGGGAAATTTGGCGGCGGTATTAACGGATGAAACAACACAGGCACCGGATTATTAACGATCAGAGGTGGCTGCGTGTACGGCCTCACGTTCTTAACGTAATGCATTTTATTAGAATAAAAGTCCTTCCTCACCGGTTGCTCCTTAATCGGCGAAGTCTTTCTATTTGCGATGGGCGATTTTATTTCCTCATCTTTTTTCACTGGTGGTTCCTCCTTAACAATCACTTCCTCTTTAACAACAGTTTTCTCTTCAACTTTAACATCTTCGCTTTCAGAATTTTGCCTCTTGACCTTAACCTTTTTAGGCTTAGCTTTTGTGACTTTCGGGACTTTCTCCCCAGATATCTCATACTCAAGCTCCTGCATCAGAGCCTCCAAGCTGTTGGCCCTTTTCAATTTGCCAGGACTCGTGTCACCATCAGATTTTTCATTCTCCAACTGCTCATCCTCACTATCAGAGTCATTGTCAGACTTGTCGTATCGATTGAATTTGCTCTTCTCCTCTTTAGTCTCCCCCTTCACTGTGTTGTTATTGCAATACCTGTCTTGGGGCAACGTCAACTTGGGGATTTCCATGACTTTCTCCTGGGGCAGCTCTGGCGCCGTCTGTATCGCAATCAGGTTGGTGCTCCTAACTCTCCCATTGAATTGACCCTTTTTAAATGACAAATCAATATAATTTTTTAACACTGATGTAATGGTAACACTTACATTTCTGGCGCCCCGACCTGGTCCTGAATGATGGAAACCCCACATCCTCTTTGCATTGCCAAACTTGTTGTGGCTGTACGGCATCTGAAGCGCTGACTTACCACCTCTGCCATGGTGATGATTGTCAGCTTTCTCTGGTTTCTTGAGCGTTTGCAGAGCTGCCATTCTGAGCAGTTCCAGGTCATCCTCCTCTTCGGACATATGGCCTTTACCCTGTTGTGGTGATAACAGTTATTAGGGGATGAAACTCCAAAACTTACAAATTCAAATCAAACATCGATAATTTACCTGCAGGGACATGTCCATGGCGCTGTTTGATTTCGGTGGCAACTGATTTCCTCCGTCTTAATCCGTAACTTCTGCACTCTCACAACAAACAAACAAAACTGATAGCCAAAATGGCGGAATGACTGCTGCTGCCGCTACAGAACCACGAATACCAACCCAACAAACCTAAGAAATCTGCAGGCGTGCCAACTTGAATATTTGATTAGTTGAGGGAAAGTTCAAAAAGTTTGAGAAAATAAAGAGTAGATAAAGCGGAAATGGTTTATTCGTCGCTAATTTTCATTCGACGCATCTCTCGAATCCGATCTTGGATTTGCTGGTTAATGACCAGTCGGTATTTATCTCCCTCCCCGAGAGCCTCCATCTCTTTGAGCCATTCCTCGCGCTCTTTTATCTCCTGCTTGATCTCATCGAATCTATTCATTTCCTTCGGCTCCTCTCGCTTCTGCTTTCTGGCCTCGACAATTGGCGGTTTTCCCTTCCTCCCGAAAGCCATCCTCTGCTGCAGCTCCTCCTTCGCTTTCTCTCTGTCCACCCGCGGAACTGTCGGCGTGAATTGCTCCCTGCTGTAAGCGCCGGATTTCAGAATCGAATCCAACGATCGACGTTTGCTGCTGCCAGGTCTAATGTACACTTTGGGTTCTCTGTTTCTGCTTCCGCCTTTCCTCTCTCCAACAGCAAGAGATGGCAGAGGTTCACCAGATCTTAAAGAGTAATTTATCCTGTTCCTTTGCATCGTCGTCATTTTACTTTCGTTGATCAGAGCTACACAAAAATCAATGCAATATATAAACAAATTTACAATAGATATTTTTATACTCACTTTGCAGGAATCGAGTCGTCTCCGGGCTGTAGTTGACCTTTGCGTGCTGAAAGACGCCGCCCTTGGCCACGTTCTTGCTGGGCCATTCCATTTGATTTGCTAAACTTTTACTAACAAAGTCTACAACTTCAATTTTCTTGCACAATTTCCACGCAACTTTTCACTTCCACGTCTAACCAAACAAAAAAAAAAAAATCAGCTCGCTGTTTATTCATCAATAGTGATACCATGGAAACGCTTATTTATATATCTACAGGGTGTCTCTTTTAGTTTTGCATTCCGTTCTCGATTTCTAGCTAGATAACAGTAATAATAATATATACAAGTTAATTCAATTATGTGTCTGTGCGATGAGATTCATAGAGGAAATTGCGTGTGAGCGTGATTGAAGCAAATTGGGAATTGTCGAAAATTGGGGCGCATCCGCTTTAAAAAGGCAGCGCTCGAAATTGTGAGGATCAAGCGGGCGCCGCTACTGTCAATTCGACGATGCTTCGAGCGCTTGTCCTGCTGATCCTCGTCACGGCTGGTCACGATTCCTGCGATTTCAGGTGAGAGAGAGAAAAAACCGTTTACATTTATTACGTTATTGTTATTGAGAGTATCCAGGCAACGAAGTAAACACGTGGCTGCGGTGATTTTGGCGCGCGGCGGCTCCAAGGGGATTCCCCTGAAGAACCTGGCGCCGGTCGGCGGACGTAGCCTGCTGCGAATCTCGCTGGAGGAAGCGCTCTCCGTCGGTTTCGATAGCGTCTGGGTGTCGACCGAACATCCGGACATCCGTTCCGAAGCTGAAAGACGTAAGTGCATTTTCTTAAAACAATTGAAAACAATTTGACGTTTTGCATATTAACTGATGGATGAATTCAGTGCCAGGTGTTAATGTCCATTGGAGATCTTCGGAGAACGCGGAAGATTGGTCTTCGTCGGTGGACGCTCTGCGCGAATTCGTCTCGTGTCGACCGGAAGTGGACGCGGTGGCGCTTCTGCAGTGCACCTCGCCGTTTCAGAACCGGAAGTACTTGGGGGAAGCGCTGGAGCGCATCAGGAGGAGCGACACGATCTGCGTCTTCTCCGTGACAAAGTGCAAATTAGATTAAGCGAAAATCGTGTTTGGAGCTAACTTTCTATTTCGTTGACAGGTCATCGCTTAAGTTGTGGTCTCGAGCCGGAAGTGACGGCTCTTTGACGCCGGTCAACTTTGATCCCGGTGATCGGCGAAGGCGGCAGGATTACGACGAAGACGAGAAGAAGGAGGAGAAGGAGGTCCGCTACTACCACGAGAACGGAATGTTCTATTTCGCGGACCGCGACCTCATCGAAAGCGGACTTCTGCAGAGCAAAAAGTGAGTTTTGCGAAAGAACGCCGCGCGCGCAATCCGTTCTCGTCTCAACCGCCGCCGTCTCCCAGCAGCAGCAACAGTCGTCGTCTCGGCGACCTTAATAATAATAATAGAGACGTATCACACCGCACGGCTGGTTCTCAGCTGCACACACACAGCATTTGAAAGTAAAAGTCCTTCTTTTTTTGTTGTTGTTGTGCTTCCTATACTACTCTCGCACGGTTTGCATTCCACGAAAAAGGCCGCGCAGCGAAAGCCAGGTGTTGTCGCAATTGTTTGAATTTGCTGACCCTTCTGCTGTTCAATCGTTCGAATTACACAGGTAAACCGATTTTCACGAATTTATAATCCAGTTGATATATTATTACCATAGCGACAAACAAAAACAATTGTTAAATGTAGGCGTTTTGTGGTGTTTTTAATGGCAGTTTTAATTACGTTCATTTCGCTGGTCGCATGGCATAAACATTGAATTTGCGCAAAGTTGTAAATCGTAATTATTATCGAATTACGTGTATTCACGTTCTTGTTTTCGTTTCGCGATGTATTAACTTTAAACAAAACAAAAACAAAAAATACATAATAAAAGAAGATGAGAGCCGCTCACTTCGTTAGTCATGGGTCCCATGATCCACGGATTACGTGATTTTCAAGTGCAATATCGATTTGATTGCAGTTTCAGCCTTGGATTTGCCCAGTTCTTTAATTAGCTTAATTCAATTACAGCTGAGAGTATGCATCCGCTGCGGTGGACTAGACTGCACGTTACGAGCGTTTATTACAAGTGCGTTTTCAATCAGCTAATTGTCGAATTATCAATAATTGATTGATCTTGAGCGTCGGGTCATCTAATTAATGAATATTTTTTTAAATAATTGTTTTCTTTTTCCAATTATTATTTTTTTTATGAATGTTTTGATGCGGGAAATTCGTAGTTTCCGACTTCCGTTCGTCATAACCGGTCGCGGCAGCATCCGTAACGTTGTTTATTGGGTTGTCGCCTTCCACCCATAGCAACCTGTTGCGTGGTTGCACGCGTTGCCAGCTAGGCAATAGCAGGAATCGCGGTGTTTTGTTTTTTTACTGCTGCTGCTGGTGGTGGTTAGTGCAAATGAGAGTCATCCGGTGACACACGAGATGCGAGCGTATCGGATCCGCCCCCCAAAACGTAAAAGGAATACCTCGATAATATACGTATACGATTGATACCCGTTTCCAGTTGCCAGCTGATCGTCGTGCCCGACTCCGAGAGTCTCGAGATCGATTACCCCTGGCAACTGTATGTAGCAAACAAACTGCACGACTACCATGGCAACAGAATTGACTGAAGGTATGGTTGTATCTGGATCTTAATTTTGCTCTTCATACTAATTCATTGTTGCAAATAGGTTTGATACCTGCTGTGTACAGGGACATCTTTGAGGTGTGCTCTCACAATGGGTCACCCATCCACAAGGAGGTGTACCAGGTGCTGCTTAACCAATGCAAGCTGGATGCTGCCCTGCTGAAGACCATTTGGAATTTAGCAGGGCCTCCGCAAGGGGAGGTAACCAGAACCAGTTTGTACAAGACCCTGGCTCTGGTGGCCTGGACACAGCAGGGAAAGTCGCCCACGGATAAGCTCTTCCAGAACTTCAATGGCAACGGTAAAATGCTCCTGAAAATGTTGTGCTAAATGTTAAATCTTTAAGTTTTCTTCAGAATACCCGTTACCGCAGTTGGGCGATTTGAATCCGGTGCGCAATCTTAAGCTTCAAATCAATTTGAAGGATAATCCGGCGACGCTGGGATTAACGTACGGCGAAATAATGCAGTTGGATAGCATCTGCGTGGAGCTGGTGCCCGAGAAGAAGGGACTCTTCCTGAAACATTCCGAATACGTGATTACGTCGCGCCGTTTCAATTCGAAAGCAACGAGACGATACAACGACTTCGTCGCACTTTACGAGCTTCTTCTGGCGAGATTTCCCTATCGCATAGTGCCCAGGCTGCCGCCCAAGAAGATCGTTTCCGATTCGCATTTCTTGGAGGCCCGACGACGAGGACTGCACCGCTGGATGACGTTGGTGTGCCGCCATCCGACGATCAGTCGCGATCAACTGGTTGCATACTTTCTCACCGATCAAGGACCCGATTTCCAGTACCGTATCCGGGATATCTACAGGCGTGCACCGGACGAGTTCATGACCTCGGATTTCGCGGCAAATTCAAAAGTAATCTCGTAGTACGTGAATTAGAGAAAAAAACGATGATCTAATTATATTTGTTGCTGCAGCATTTGATTCCCAACGAATGCACAGAGTTCGCCGCCAACAGAGAGCAGGTCCGGACTCTGGTGCAGATCATCGGCAAGCTGAAGTATTTGGCGGATGCAGAGGTGGAGCGAGCGCAATGCAGGGCCAAAGATGCGGAAGACTTGGCCGCGCAGTTGAAAGCTCTAGGATCGATTAACATCGGTAATGTGGCAACAGGATCGTGGACTGGAATGCAAAAGGGTTTCGTCACCATTTCCGGGTAAGAGTTGGATCACTTCGAATGATGTTACGACATTGCATACGTTTCGTGCGCAGGGAGTTGCTGTCGGTGTCCAACAGATCGCAGCAGCATGCAAATCTGGAGCAGATCACCGTATGCGAACGGCTCGGACTTCTGCTGGACATGCTCGTAGCACATCGCGACCTCTGCGAGCGTCTCGAGAAAGGATTGGCCCACGACCATCAGACCGCTCTCGCTAAGATGCTCTCTCTGAAGAAGAGAAAAATCCAAGGCGTCATTCGTGGCACCGACGTGAGTCCGCAACAGCATCACCTTTGTGCCATTTCGGGTTATCTAATTCGATTTTCAGACGGAAAGCGTTGAACAGCTCGAGGCCAAGATGCTGACCCAGGAGAACGTAATCACGAACATGGAGCTCAGATCTGATTTCAGTCTGTATTGCGTTCACATGGAAACGCAACTCGTCTACGCTTACTTGGAGACGCTCTCCTCGATATTCAACAGCAACGTCTCGCTGAAAATCCGAGCGCATTCCGAAGTAATGATCGCAGATGGCACTGTCTTAAATCAATAATTTATTTTTGCTTTGTTGTTACAGCTGGCGGAGATCTGGAAGCAAGTGATGCCAACCGTCGAAAAGTTCCTGCCCGTCGATTACGGCGCGAAGAACGGAAAGAGTTAGCCTTTTTCTTTTTCTCAGATTTATCATTCGACGAATTACTTACATAAATATATTTTTATACGTAATCAATTTATAGAACTAAAAGCGTTGTTTGGCATCGGGCATTATTACAACAACAACAACAAAAAAAGAAGAAACAGAATCAATATCGAATAATTATGACATAATACTAGTTTAGTGCAAAATCGCTGAATTTTTTTTCTGGGTTGGCAGTTTCGAATATCACTTTCATAATTTATTCTTAACATTAGCAACTTTTTAAACTATGTAAATAATCGACGATGAAGGTAACTGTGTATGTGATTTATAGAGAAATTTATAAATATATTCAATACTAAAATATACTTTTCGACTCTATTATTTGTTAGAAATATGGTCAGGGTGTCTAGTCAACCAGCAGTTGGTAGTGCCAGTCCGTGCAGCGCCCTCTGTTCATGGTCCAAACTATGATTGGTCTGTCATATGCATATTTTAACCTCATTCCGAAATTTGGTAAATTATCAATATTCATACTTACATTTAATCGGGGGGGCGGTTGGTGGATGCGCCGGGTGATGAAAAGGGTTACAAAACTTTAATACATCCCCTACAATGTATGAGTCACGACGAAATCACATCTTCGTATATATATATTTTTTTTTCACATACTCATTATTTTTTTTTTTTTTAAGTTCTTTACACTTNAAAACGAGAATCGAAACAATCGATACGATGTATACATATTTAAACAACAACGAAAAAACATCTCCATGGTAACTCAAATATAAGGAAACAAACGAAGGGTATTACAATTGATCAATCGCTTAACATCTAATTTTACATGTAAACTTAACGCACTCGCACTCAAAAATTATCTCCGTCTCTCACTCACTCACTCTCGCTCTCGCTCACTTATTAAGAACGTACGAAAGTAAAAATCAACGAAAAATCAACAACTTAAATCGGAATTACATAATATATAATAATTATATATTTTATTTTATTTTTTTTGGTTAGTTCTTTTCGAACGTCTTTTTTTTTCCTTGTTTGCTTTGGTTTCATACGAAAAATAAATATAAATTATTTACAAAATCAATCGATCAACGAACAGTGGTAGTGTGTACATACATTTATATTTATATTATATATATATATAACGCGCGCAGCAGTACATATTCAATTGTTGTTTATTTTCAACGGTTGGCAACGAGTTATTCTCACACGTCATCAATCAAAAAAAAGAAAAAAAGAACTTGATCCGGTTGAAGAAATAATAAACCAATTTCACGAGTCTATATATATGTACAGGGTGGTGTGGTGGGTGGTAATGTGTTCGGATATGACCGTGAAAACTCAGTCGAATATTGCGCCGAGTAAGTATATTTATTTATATATATATATAATAAGTTTCTTCTAACCTGTTTTTAGAATTTTCAAATAATTTTAAGTTTTACGTCAACTGTCAACGATTTCCGGTTACTTGTTTCTTCTGTCAAGTTCCGTACCTAAACCACTAGATTCTTTTTTTTTTTGGGTAATTTTAACCTTAACTCTTAAGATTAGCAATAATAATGATGTTCATTCATAATTCCGCCTTATTCATTATCAATTAATAATATGAAATGTTACGCGCTCGTTTCGTTTTTGTTTTTCTTTTGCGAACGAATAAAAGCAAAATAAACACGAAAGAATAAACAAACGAATCGGCGGTGAACTTTTAAAATTTAGTTAATTTCCTCAATATTAATTACGTTTCCTCCCTAAAATTACACTTCGCGAATCACTAGAATTTAAACTGTATTTTAATTTCTCTCTCTTTTTCCTTACGAAAAAAACGAATTGCACTGACCCCGACCCCAATTATTATAATGCGAAACCAAAAAAGTCAGTAAACGGACGAAGATCGCCCGTCCGTTTACTCAATAACAAAATTAAACCTTCCTTCCACTTCTTCACCCCATCCGCCCTCAATCTTCAATTTATGTTTCTTTCTTTTAAATTTACACAATTTTATAAAAACGCACGGCTCATCAATTTCGGTTATTACGTTTGATGTGGACTTGTAGAACCGTCTCTTTACATATTTATTTATTTTTTTCTTGTTTAACTTTGAACACATTATTCTTCTCTCTCTCTCTCTCTCATAAGTTACTTTCTGGTATTTTTCTTCTCTCTCTCTTCATCAAAACGAGAACGCGAATGACCTGAATGAATCTCTTCTTTTATTCAATTATAAATGTATTTATTCTGTTTCGCTTGTGACCTTTAATAGGGATACAAATTTGCATCGTCGATCGATCGATTCAAAACGCAAAGTGACCATTGATGATCACCATAGGAACAGAATCAATAGCATTTGATAGAAACTGTCAAAATTGACGTTTCATTCGTGACTGAAGAGATGCTCTCTTTTTAGATGGATTAACGATTGATTGTGCAACAGCAATCAATGGAATTCGTTTAAAATTATGCATACAACCGAAACATATCACTTCGTCGCGTGTTTGCGTAATCTAAGTTTCACTTAAATAATGACTAGCGCTACTAAACCTTCTCGTTTTCTCGAACTTCGGTTTCTCATCTATCAGTATACTATATAATATATAGAGTGCCGCATAAAATTATCTATATAAAAATTTGCCTAATCCGTGGAGTAATCGAACGTTCTGTTTGTTTTTTGTTTTTGTTGTTGTTGTTGACGTAGGCAAATGTAGATCGCTCCGCGTTCCTGATTTTGCCTACGTCCGGCCATTCGCGTTTCGCCTCTAATTAATCTCGTTCAAATATATATATTAGTTAATTAATATTTCTTATTTATCTCTCTCTTGATTATTAATTAATTAATTGAATGTCGATTTATAAAATCAACAGTCGATAAAAATTTCCTACTAATTTACGTTTCCTTAAATATTACATGTTCATATTTCATGTTTATATATAGTCGCGTGGTTGGCCGAGAGGAGGGGTTTCACAATTGAATTTGTTTTGATGCTCATCTGTTTTGTTGTTAGGGCATCCGCGTCGCTACAACAAAATCACCAAGGCACTTTCTCTTTTTGTCTTTGCATTTGATCTCTTTCTCGTGCCGTAATTTTTTTTTTGGTGCGGTTCACGAAACCCCTTCCTCGACTTTTCTTTATATTTTTGCGTTCTGAAATATTTCGAAGACGTTTTTCTTTCATTCATTCACCTTTTTTTTTGGTTTAGAGTATCTCTGTCTCTGTCCCCCCATCCCCCTCCCCGTGTCAGAACATGAAGATGTTCTCTGTTTGATTGATTTTCAGTGTCTTTGTTGTAATAGCTTACACTTCGCAGGGGATGGTCGGCGTGTCGGTGAGACTGAGCTTGACGACGGTCTGCTCTTTGCGTCAGGCGGCCATCGTTCCAGCGGTGCACGGAAGGACCGG
>NW_017095501.1:10508-17211 GCF_001412225.1 Nicrophorus vespilloides
GTCGCGACGAACGATGGCGGCGGCGGAGGCGCCGGCGCCGGTGACGGCATGCTGCAGGAGGCGAGGATGCTGGCGACGCCGCAACCCTTGAGCTCGGTGAAGATCTCGGTGAAGTAGCCGGGTTCGGCGTTGATGCGCAGCATGTTCGAGCTCAGTCTGTTCACGATGTCCAGGCATCGGTCCCAGAACCGATCCTTGGAGTCCTCAACCAGGAACGGCTTCAGCGGATAGGAGATCTCGTTGCCCATGTAAGAGTAGGAGAGGTAGAGGCAGGTGAGGACGATCGCTTGCAGCTCCTGCTCGCTGCGGATGTCCTCGTCGACGAGCTCTCGCACCAGCATGTACACGAAGACGACGTTCGCCGGATTGATAAACGCCACATCCTGAAACATCGAACCAATACAAATTAGTAAGTATTGAACTTGTAATAAACCGTTTAACATTGTTTGCAGCTTTTACATAACCGCGCCACGCGTTTCTTCTTATTCAATAAGATAATATACGTAACAAATTAGATTATTTCTCTTCGACGGAAATAGAAACACGGTGGATGCGCTGGGTTATTATATTTTCTAAATTTACTCTCTCTCTCTCATAAACTATTCAGTCGCAATAACTCATTCCATTTACATCGTGTCGTGTCTTCTGAAACGCTTCTGTTGTTTGTTTTCGGAAGCCGTGGTTTTCGTTTGAAGTGTACCGCTCTGGCGAGGGACGATCGCAAAGTTCAAGGCTCGTTTTCCGCCAACACCACCCCCCCGCTGTGTGGAATGGCGCCGCCGCCTCCGCCGCCGTTTGCGATACGAAACTCGACCTAAATTTTAGGGCTCACGCAACGCCGCTCGATTATAAACAGAGAGAGAGAGAGAATTGCTTTATAGAGAAAACAAACAAAATGCAACGCATAGTTCAATTCATGTCAAATTTGACATTTAGAGTTAAAATGTCAAATTTGACATTTAGAGTCAAAATGTCAAATTTGACATTTCCATAACAATATAATTATTAGATTATCAAAACGTAAGATAGATTGAATCAATTTTAATTTGCGTTTCGTGCATATCCACACAAAGTGTATGAAATCGACTTTCGTGCAGCAATACACCTGAGTACTACGAGTGGTTGCTTTTCCTTTAATTCATCGTCGTCCCATCAAAACTGACTTCTAATTTGAAGGGGTGCATGCATGTCATTCCGACAGAAGCGTACTAATTCGTATGCCCGCGTTCGCATCGATTTCTCTCCCTATCGCGCACACGCACACATACTACCACCCACCCTACCTTTCTCTTCAGCTATTTTTTGTTTTGTTTTAGCTCTATGCGTTCGAAGGGGATCTGATAAAAATGCAATTACAGTCTGAGAGAGGGTGAACGCAGAGGGAGAGGGGTGGTGGTGTGTGGAAGAGGTAGGGGTCGGCGGACGCGAGTGTCAAAGGGTGGAGAGGGGCGGTTGAAGAACGGTAGCAACACTGCTTTTCTATAATTAATCCGAAGAGCGCAAGCAGCAATCGAGAGATAAATAAAAGAGCGAAGGGTCGAAAGCCACTGCCGCCGCCGCCGCATCTCGCGGGAGACATTCGAACGCCGTCTCCCACCCCATCGAACGTCATCTGCCGCAGCAGCAGCAGCAGCAGCAACCCTCCCACGTGAATGCGTCATTAAATGCCAGACGTTGTTTAAATAACTACGATGGGCGGAGGGTGAAAAATGTAAAGCGTAATTCCCCGGTGCGCTCGATTTTTGCTTTTATTTTATTTTTTTTTTCAAGTCCAGGGGAGAGGATAAAAAATTCCATTATTAACTTTTTCTCTCTCCTGCATCAGCAAAAACACGTTCCCTCTCCCCCCTCTCACACACACACACTGTCCTCGCGCGAGCCAAGAACTCGAATCGATAGTAACGTGCGAACCCGGCGCATCCACCCGAACCCACTCCTGGTCACTTCTCTTTTGTTTATTTTCGTTTCTCTCTGTACAATTCAGCATATGCAACACTAATTTCTCAATATGTCAACCAATTGACGTTTTTCATTATAAACAATTGAAAATCGTTGACATTTCAGTGAAATGTCGAGGTGAAATGTCAAATTGAAAATATCAAACGGAATACGTTAGTGTGGGGGACAGCGAAAAGTGTATTCAGTGCACATGAAATGATTCAAATATTTAGACTAGTTTGAACAATGAGCATGAGTAATGCAAATGCAAAATAATTTTATCCGAAAAGAAAATGTCGTCATAATTGTTGCGATTATCTTATCGAAGAAGAAGGGACAAACAAACACTTTTATCTGACAGCTGACGTAATCAAAATATTGTGAAATTGCAAGAAAACAAACGAATCGGTTTCAGCAAAACATTGCGTGGGTATTGTCGAAAAAAAATAAAAAAAAATAAAATGTAAAATATAAATCAAGCGCTATTATTATAATACGAGCAAAACAAGAGAAAAAATAACGTTTGTTTTCTGTAGTGGATAGAATAGATGGATCGGTGTTACGAGTGTTGCGACTTGTTTCTATAAATAAGGATCGATGGAAGCGAAACAAATATGAGAAAAATCACAACAAAACAACAAGAGGACATTCTATTTCTCTAAATAGAGAAATACGTAAAGGCGAAAGTAGAAACGGTGGTTTTTTGTTTTTTTTTTTTGTTGGGATCAAAATATCTCGAACGGCGTGGAGATTTGCCACGGAGGCGGCAAGGACGACAAAATCAATTTGTCCCGGAACACACGGTTTATTTTTAGAATAGATTTATAATGTCAAAGGTCAATTGTTTTCTTTTGACACATGTCATTCAATACGTTTTTGCCGTGTTTGCGGGGAGTTTAGCAATTTAGCAGATGAAATCGTAATTCGTTTTTGTTTGTTCTCTCTCATTCTTTTTTCTTTTCTTTTGTTATTATGTAACCGTGGAGATGTACGAGTAAATTGGATTGACGGAGTGCGGGGGGATGAAGATGTCGGTGGCGCCACCTGGACTGTATCGATCGTAATGGCGCGCAGGGGTTGGTTGTTTACCTGCCATCCTTGGATGAGGAGACTGCGGTCGACGGTGCGTAACCACATGACGGCGTCCCCTGCCTGGAAGTCGCGCAGCTTGTAGCAGCGAGCGTGCAGATACATGCCCAGACATTTGAGCAGCTCAGAGGTCGAAGCCTGGATGACGGTCTTCTTCGTGGCACCTGGCTGCTGCTGGTTCTGGTTCTGATGGTGATGATGATGATGTTGTTGCTGCTGTTGCTGCTGCTGCTGAGAATGATGATGATGATGATGGTGGTGGTGATGATGCTGATGCAGGGACTGACAGTTGGCCGTGTTGTTGTTGCTGCTGCTGGTGGTGATGTTGTTGTTGGTGGTGGCGGCGGACGACGCGAGCAACGGCTGCTTGTTGCTCAACTTGTCCAGGGTCTGATGGTTGGCCGCATTGTTGTTGGCATTGTTGACACGAACGATGTCGAGACCGACGACGGTCCCGGAGGCGCTCTTCGAATTCGAAGAGTAGTACAGAGACGAGCCCTTCGCCGAGATGTTCTTGTTCTTGTCGACGACCACCACCGGATTCACGTTGTCCACCAGCGGCTGTCTGTACACCGTCACATTCTTGTTCTTGTTGTCCAGTTTCTTCTTGTTGTTGTTCGTAGTGGAGAACCGTTTCCACGAGAGGGCGTTAATGAACAGCGAGTGCTTCTTCAGGTTCTTCTCGAGGGCGTTCTTCTCGCTGATGATACGCGCGTTGTCGTTGTTGATGTTGTTCTGCAGGTTCTGATTACTGCTGGAGTTGTTCATGTTCGCGTTAGCGACATTCAGCGATGGTTTGTTCTCGCGATTCTTCACGTTGTTCAGCTGCTCGTAGGAGAAGTTGTTCAACGTGAAGTCGGCGCTGCCCGCGTTCGACCCCGTCGTCGTGTAGACGGGTCGCCGCTCCCGCGGCGAAAAACTCAGCACCGTTCCCATGGCACCCACCTCTTCTTCTTCCTCCTCCTCCTCTTCTTCTCCGTCTTCTTCGTAGTCTTTCTGCTTCTTCTCTCCCTCCTCCTTCTCTTCCTCCTCCTCCTACTTCTTCACTCTCCTGCTTCTTTCTTCGCCGCCGCCGCCTCCTCGGTCTGCACCACCGCACGCCCACGGCAAAAAACAAAAACTAAACAAACGAACTAACACACACACACACACACAATCCAATGCCCACTGACGATTACGATATATCAATTATATTGCATGCGAGTGCGTGCGTGACTGTCTCTCTCTTTCTATCTATTCGTGTGTGTGTTTGTGTATGTTTATATGTACGTGTATGTGTGTGTTCGTGTGTTGCTTGCAGCAGGGCTTTTCCCTTTTGCTGGAGTTTTAGATCATGTTAACGGCTCGGTCTTAGGGCCCGGACTGCGAGGGTGGAAGCGCCGGGGGTCGATCGCGCCTAGTCGGAGCGCCGGCGCCAAAGTCACCTAGCAACCACCCCCCGATGATGTCACTGCCGGTCGGCCAGAACCATGTCTGATCAATACTAACGGCCCCGCGGTAGCGTGCAGCATCACCATCACCATCATCATCAACACAATCTGCGCCGCTTTCTTCTTCTTTTACCTTTACTACACACACACACTACTTCTACTACGTACTACGCAAACAGCACCCTTCCACCGCGCAAAACAAGGGCCGACAGCCCTTGCGAGTACGATTACAACGCGCGCGCATCCGCACGAAAACAACAAAAACACAACTGACATTGAAACTGTCAAATTGACAGCAGCACCCTATGCACATGTTTCAATGTTACTAAGTAACAATACGCTACTAGTAATACACAACAACAACGTGGCAAGAAAGTAACCGCAAGCGATAAACAATTGAAAACAAACTGACGTGTCAATTTATTTGAAACGAAACGAAGAAAATTGAACAGAAACATTAAATTAAAATTAATGTTCGAAATATTGCTTGATCCAAGTAGGCGCAAACTATATATCGACTCGTTTGAAATAGCTGTTGAAAATTATAATCAGAAAATACAACTAAAGCAAAACAAACATAAATTGACATAATCGAAGACATTTCATAATTATTTGCATACCGTCGATCGAACATAACGATTAAATTAATCTGGAATCGGTCGGGTGGGTATTGAGTGCTTTGACCCGTGCAGGTCTATGCAGTTTGCAGGGGTGTGGTCGATGCGTTCCTCTACACCCCTCCACCCACCCCTCGCGATGACGAACATCGCACCCTTAATAAAGAAGATGGGGTTGCAGCAAACGAAGGTCAAGGACCTCTCACGTTCATAACAACAACAACAATATGTCAATATTTGACGTTTCATGTTGAAATGACATAAATTTGACGTTTCAATTGAAGGAAGTTGCAGAACAAAAGCATTCCGACGATTACTTGATTAATCAATTCGAAATGAATAAATGCAAACAACAAAATAGTGTTTGCCTTGTTTTTTTTCTTTATTCTTGCATGTAAACTTGTGTACGAACGATTGATTTTCTTTGTTTGCTATTACGCTCTTTTACGTAAACGGATACGGTTGCGTTGCGTTCACCGCGATCGCGTGTTTTCGAATCTGCCCCAAAGAGTTTAAATCCCCTGCAAGAAAATCTGAATGATTTTGTTTGCGAGCGAACGGGCGTTCGTACAAAGAAACAAACACAAACGAAAGTTTAAAATAAAAACGCATTTCGAGTGGTTAGGAACTGCGTACGTTATCTTATCTCCATGGAAACACTCATAATATAGGAATCGTCGCTATTTTCGTATCCTGCAAATAATACGCGATTTACAACGTTGTTCGTTTCGTTAAATCTATTAACGAGCGGTTAAATTTGTTATTTTTGTTTGTTTGTTGTTATCGAGAAAATCGTTGGAGCAAATGGAAACGGACGGTAGAAAAGGCTTTTCCAAGGCCCGTTCGAACGATCCTAGAAGTGCGCGTATCTGACACATGTCACTAAGGCGATACTAAGTGTGTGTTCGTTTCGAGACCTTGGCATAAAATTGCGTAGTTGTATTATAGCGAGTGCAGAAGATGAAGAACGCAAATTCGCTCTCTTCCAATATTTATTCACTATTTACTACGCCACTACTACTACTATTACTATTACTACATCTGTCTCTCGTAAATTCCAATTAAACAAAACGCTTCCGGCATACCATTTATTTTGTTTTTTTTGTTTTTTCCTCTTCTTCTTCCATTGAATAACTATCATAGAGGCGCGTGCGTCATTGGCCGAAATGCTAGTAAACAAACAAAAAAAAAATTGAACGAGAACAAAACAGAATCGAGATTAATTTTAAAAGAATAAATCGTTTCATTCAGCGAAATGAGCGTGAATGAACTCTACTAAGTGTTTTCTATTCGCCGAAAATGTAGCATTCTTTTATTTTTTGTTGTTTTTGTTTTGAAGAGATGACATAATCGCTGATTTCCGCGACTCCTCGAAAAATGACATTTGACACTTGGAACCGTTTCCAAGGCGACGATGATGCAACATGGACGTCACTGTCATAATGCGAGGAGATGTTGATGGTAGAAACGATAGAAACTGGACGCGCGATAAATGTATGAAAATAATGTATTGGAAATGCGTCGTGCGTTCTGATTCTGGTTATGTAAGCGCGCGATTCTATTTGTGCGTCGAATTAGCGGATTGCCGCACCGCGATTGATTGACGTCAAAATTGCGACGAAGGAAAGA
>NW_017095501.1:17225-27827 GCF_001412225.1 Nicrophorus vespilloides
TAATATTGTTCTGAATCGAGTTTGCCGTGAACTTTAGTAAATCATAATAGAGATTATAAGGATGCGCGCGCGCGCATTTGTGCAGCAGATCATTTCCATTGTTTACGAAACAAATGATAAATTACATTTCTAACGTCAAACTTATCTCTCTCTCTTTTTTTTGTTTTCAAATTTATCAAAAATAATGTACAGCTAATCAAGGCTGCCTTTTGATCGTTCTATGATGATATCTACGCATAAACAAAACAAACGATTTTTGTTAATTGTTGTTTGAATCTAAACGAAACAAAGCACGACGACGAAAGAAACGTCAAAAAAAAAACAATTGAAAACGCAAGTGGAAAATTCGGGTTAGACGGCCTCGAGCGCAATTATTTTGGGCGCCGCGACGCCCGCGATTATTTCGAGTCTACGTGACGTTTCCGTCGTGCCTCGGATCGTCGCGTTCGGGAGCGTAGTACCACGAAATAGAAGAGAAATGTAAAAAAAAAGAACAAACAACAAACAAACAAACGACAAGCGTGATGAGGTGATGGTGAGCGGGCGTGGAGGGGGGTTGGCGTTGTTGGTACTGGTTGTCAACGATACTTGTTTTCGGTATCGTCGTTGCGGGGTTACCGGGGAGCAGTCGTTGTGGTGGGCGGTGGGAGGTGTGGGAGTGGGGGGGGATTGCTTATATAACGAGCGCGAGGAGAGGTCGCGGCCCGAATCAAACTCATCCAACAAACACACAAGCGCTTCCGTTCATACAAGCACAATCACATCGAGAAGAGTGTTTGCTTACTCACTTGCCAGCCAGTGATCCTTTCCGAACAGAACAGAAAAAGACTGACTTTTTGTTTGATTCGTTACTTTTTCTTTCTACTATTCCTCCTCCTCTGTTAACACTCTGTTAAGACTTAACCAATGTGTTCGAAGAAACCCGAAGACTGCTAGACCGTGTCAGTATTACTCATTAATTTCGACTAGGGATTATCGTTAACCGAGTTGCCAAGTTACCATCACCACAACAACAACAACAACAAACAAACAAATAACAATAACAAAATGTCAGCATCACCAATGGCGAGGCAGGTCACGGAGAACAAGTCCATCCCGAGGCGGGTCATCATAACCGATCCCAGGGACCTTCCGGCCGACTACTCCTCCACCCCCGGAGGCACCCTCTACTCCACAACACCAGGAGGTAAACATAACAAAACAAAAATCTTAAAAAAAAACAAACAAACAGTAAACACGTTGCTTCTTTTTTGTTCTTTTGAATATACGCGCGTATGGTTGCCTATTAAATTCCATTCGGATTGGAGGAAAAGAAACGAAAACATTTGTTTACGTATATACCAAAATTCGAAGCGAACACGTGTTCGCGCGTTAATTGAATTTCCGGATTGCGTCAGCCAGTTCGAATTTAGCTAAGTGGATGAGATGTTTTGCGTTTCGTTCGGCGACGAAGGTCGTTAGCCTAGGAATTCATAATAATAATAAAGCTGCTGCTGCTGCTGGGTAGAATGCAAATGCGAATAAATATAAAACGCGCAAAGCGTGCGGAGCATACGTGTATATATATATATATAAACATAATGAAAATAGAGAGAGAAATGTATAGGATTGAGGCACGAGAGCAAAGAAAACGGAATCCGGTTGGCCTTTTGCGAATAGGCAAGAAAAAGAAGGTGAAACAATTGAGAGATAGCGCCGCGTCTAAATTTAGTAGGCGCGTTCAATTGTGCGCCTTATTTTGTCTGTTTTTGCTGCTGTTGCTAGGGCGACATAAGTAATTAATTAACCCAATTACTTAACTTGATTGATCAAACTATTAAAGAAGAAGTTATGTAGTCGATAGGTAAACCAGAAACGAAAATTAAAGAAAAACAAACATTTCACATCACGCCCGCGTGTTTTTTTAGATGTCCTTTACGAAGGTAGATAGAATACTTGATAACCGGATTTCTGTTTACTTTCTAGTTTTTTTTTTTCTTATATAACGTAACTTAACACACAAATATATAATTTTTTTTTCACATATTTTCATTCGTAAACATACTACAAAGTGCCATCGAGATTGTTCGTTTTAAATACGTTTATCGCCGGGTATTTGGGTCAAGAGATTTCGAGTTTATCACGTATTCCGTCGGGGCACAAAACGCATTTGTTTGTTTGTTTACCCTTTTCTTTTTCAAATTTCGTAAATATCTCGAGAGAGAGAGAAAAAAATCGAAACGAAGGTCGGTCCTCGAAATGTGATTTTTCTACATCTAGTCACCTCAGCATATTAAATTAATGCAAATTAACACGACGATCGTTTTTTGTTGTTGTTGTTGTTTCAGTTAGGCTCCGCCTCCTCGACAACGCGTTTGTTGTTAGGCGTGGGCGGAGCTACTGGATAAACATTTCCCGGTCTCCGTGACAACGCGAAATTCAATTAACGTGTTTACATAACGAATCATAAACGTTCGAGTGCGATAACGTACTTATCATTTTCGTTTTTCAATTCATTTTTTTTGTTGTGTTGCCATTAGGAATTCATAATAAATTGGGGACGCAGTTTGTTTTTAAAATAATTAGGAGTTGGGCAATTTTTTTTACAAACGAATTAATTCGTAATGCGAATGAAGCAAAACAGTTTTGTAACGCCAAAACAATTGAGTCCGAATTTGCAATAATTCGTTATGGCAACAGAAGTATAACCATGGCAACTGTTAACAGTTGTAAATTGATTGAAATTTTAATAATTGTTGTTATCATGGTTACAATGGATGGTGCACATTCTTTGGCGTGATTTCAATCTGTTTCTGCGTTATTTTGATTACGTTTTTATAGGTTGAATTTGTAAGGAGACAAAAATGTGGACCGGGGGACAAAGAGCAAATGTAAATATAATATTGAATAAAACGTGTGCGGTGGAAACGGCAGCAAAACAAGTCGAAAAGAAACCGCGATAGTTATAAAAGACCGTCCGTCTCCGTCGGGCCACGTGGGCTTCTGAATATAATCTAATGGCCTTGGATGTGTGTGTGTGTGGGGGAGGTGGGAGGGGGGGTTTCTCCACAGGCCGGCCGGCTCCGACTCGACTACTGCGCATTTTCTATATATTTTATTACTCACAAACATACACACACATTCGACGAAGCCAAGTCATACGATTATTATTATTATAATATATAAAACCATTACGATTATTTTGAGCGCAAATGTAGGTCAATAGAAGATGATGAACAATTACCGTGGCAACCGCAAATTTGAAAATCAATTGCACCTTTGGAAACAAAAGCAATTCGCGCCTACTATATTAGATTACTGATGCGAGACGTTGCATATTTGTATTTCAGGTTCGAAGATCGTGTACGAAAAGTCTTTCCTGATAAACCTGAGGAATTCTCCGATCTCGAAGACGCCACCCAAATGGGACATCCCCGAGGACCTGATGCGCGGCAGCGGTAACGACAAGAAGGCGAAATCTCCGTCGGCGTTGAAACAGTCGGCAAGGAACAACAACAGTGGTCACCAACAGAAGACGCGCACTTTGAGCGTATCCGACGATCAGGACCAATTCCAAATGGACATGTGAGGCGCGATATGCGATGCCGAACGAATGCAGTTATTATTATTATCAATCACAATAATAACAGTAACAAGAAGAAAAGAACTTTAACAATTAATTGTTTACCAAAAAAAAAAATTTATAATAATCAAAAAGTGTATGAAAGTTTTGTGCTGCTGAGCAGGAGATGATGATGATGAGTGTGTGTGATGCGATTCCGTTTTTGCCGAATCGCACCGAAAGTGAATTTATATAATTGTTGTTCGTTTATATTTTACAAGAAGAGACTTTTAACTTCGCCTATTCTGTATAACCACGTCTACTCTTTCTTTTTCTTTTTTTTTTGTTTTCTTCCCCTCCCACTTCAAACGTATTTTTTTTTGTACATATATATATTATTTAAACAATTATAAAATAAAGAATCTGAAGAAAGGACAAGGACGGGTGAATTTTATTTAGCGTTCGTTCTTTGTTCCGCATGCGAGAGTTCACAAATTAATTAGTACTCCTCCCTGGAGGCCATGTAGCTGAGCAGATCTGCGACGCGGACGGCGTAAGCGTACTCGTTGTCGTACCAGGCAACCAGTTTGACGAAACACCTGCTCAGTGGAATGCCGGCCTTGGCGTCAAAAACGCAGGACCTGGTGTCGCCGATGAAGTCGGACGAGACCACGTCCTCCTCCGTGTAGCCGAGGATGCCCTTCATGTATCCGTCGGCGGCCTGTCGAATCTTGCACTTGATCATCTCGTACGGCGCCTCCTTGCCCAGCTTGACGGTGAGATCGAGGACGGAGACGTTCGGCACCGGAACGCGAAAAGCCATTCCGGTCAGCTTGCCGTTCAGATCTGGGATGATCTTGCCTATGGACTTGGCCGCCCCCGTCGACGTGGGCACGATGTTTTGCAGGGAACCGCGTCCCGTCCGCCAGTTCTTACTCGGCCCGTCGACCGTCTTCTGGGAGGCGGTGACCGCGTGCACCGTCGTCATCAAACCTTCGACTATCTCGAAGTTATCGTGGATGACCTTGACGAGAGGAGCCAGACAGTTGGTGGTGCACGACGACATCGAGATGATCTGCATGTCCGTCTTGAAGCAGTCGTGATTCACGCCCATGATAAGTACTGGCGCATCGTTGGAGGGCGCCGTGACCACCACCCTCTTGGCGCCGGCATCCAGATGCAACTGAAATTCGCAAATTTTTTGTTAGATCGATCTCCGTCGCGCTGATAATATTTTATCGTTTTACTCACGGCTGCCTTATCGCAATTCGTGAAGACGCCCGTCGCCTCGACGACGTAATCAGCGCACACCTTCTTCCATTCGATCTCCTTGGGGTCGCGATGCTGCCAAGTCTCGACTCGTTGCCCTACGACGTACACGAGAGATTAATGTAAATGTCCAATGCCACAGCACGCACGAGCACTCACCGTCAATGAAGAGACACGTGCCGAGTGTGGTGACTTCGCCGGGGTAGATGCCGTACGTGGAGTCGTACTTGAAAAGGTAGGCCATCTGCTCGGGTGAGATGAATGGGTCGTTGACGGCCACCACCTGCGAGGCAGGAGTTGTAACACAGGTTTTCTACCAGAAAGCGGAGAGCACATCATATACAGGGTAGGGTATAAACATAAAGTACAAAAAAAAAACAAGAACAAATGGATGGATGGATGGATTCAGACTCACCTTCATGTTGCGCTGTATGCATGACTTGAGGACGAGCCGGCCGATTCGTCCGAACCCGTTGATCCCGATTTTGACCATCTCCTTCTAAAAAGTCAATCAAAAATTTCACACTGCGCCCACAAAAAAAACATTCTGACAAATCACGGACAGCGCGTTTTTTTTTTCAATCAGAGACGCCGAACGAACAAACAAACAAACGGGCGTTACGCGGCGTGCGTCAGCATCACTCTCTATTTCATTCAACCCTTTATTTTTTTCGAAAACATCGTTTCGGATTCGCGGATGAGGAAGAGTTAGGACATGGCCATCGACTCGAAACGGATACCGGTGCCAGTCAAGTTCCTGTGCGCCTCTCTTTCTGGGTAACCATAGTACATAGTTACTTATCGTCTGTAATGTGCAGCGTTTAACAGAGTCGCCGGGACCATGGTTTGTTATCCGCTGGACCTGCTGAAGTTAAACATGCAGGTGGCAGGCGAGGGAGGCGCGAAACGCGAACACGTGACCACTTGGCAGTTCGCCAGCAGCATCGTCAAAAGGGACGGCATCACCGGCCTCTACACCGGGTTAACGGCGAGCATGCTGCGGCAGTCCCTCTACACCGGCGTCCGTCTGGGCATCTTCCAGACGATCGTCGATCATTACACAGAGTACGCGCAAAAATCTCTCTTCAACGCTTCGACGCAATTAACATTTAATCATGTTCGAAAGGAACGGACAGCCGCCTGGTGTGCTGATCAAGGGTCTGGCCGGAATGGTCGCGGGGGCGGCCGGTGGCGTTGCCGGTTTGCCCCCGGACGTAGCTCTAACGCGAATGGCCGTGGACAAGCGATTGCCTATGGAGAAGAGGCGCAACTACAAGAACGTGATAGACGCGATGCTGCGGATCAAAAGGGAGGAAGGTTCGCACGCATTGGCCAGAGGCCTGAATCCCGTCATCGTGCGAGCGATGGTCGTGAACGTCGCGCAATTCGTCAGCTACATCCAAGCCAAAGAGTTCCTCATCAATCGAAGTTACTACTATCAAATGTTTGCAACTCAATACTCACCGCAACAACAATCTTTGCAGATATAACTGGTGACGACAGCATCTGCCATCTACTTTGCAGCGTGATCTCGTCGTTGGTGGCCACCATCTGCGCCCTACCACCGGACATGGCGAAAACCAGGTGCAAACTCTGAAAGTCGAAAACGAAAACCAATAAACACTTTGAACATCAGGCTACTTTCAGGATACAGAATATGAAGATCGTGGACGGCAAACCTGAGTATCACAATATGTTCGACGTTTGGATGAAGGTGGTCCATCACGAGGGTGTTTTTGCCCTCTGGAAAGGCTTCACGCCGCTCCTCTTCCGCAACGGGCCGCAATTCGTCGTCGTCTTCATAGTGTACGAGCATCTCATGGGCTTCTTCAGGAACATCTACAAATAAACAATCGCGACGTTTCAATAAATAACAAAGCATGTTTACCGTTTCCAAGGTGATCAAAGAATTAAAACAATTGTTTGTGAGTAGAGTTCAAAATTGTTCAATATTTTATTAATTGACTGGAATGGAATGGAAATTTAGCTAAAACACACAATAGTTTTACACTCTTTTCGTGAAACGAATTATATATAATAAACTGCAAATTCAAATTCGGTGATCGCAATTGTCAAATGTCAATGGTGATGAGAGTGTTGCCTACGACCAAGAATATTTAGATATTATGCAATTTTTTGTTTTCTTTCCATCGCTAGAGAATTTCCTTTTGGTGCATTGCGTTGCACCTAAAAATAGTTGATATCATCCCGTGCGAGTTGCGCGGCATGTGCACGCATCCGAATGTCACGTGTATTATTTATAAACGGGGCCCAATGTGAACCGGGCTTGACACAATTTCCGTCCTTGTTCCGCGCGCCAACGCAGACGTGCGTCGCGCCTACTCGGATCCAATGTTTTGATCCGAATTGGATTGTGCATGTGTGTGTATGTACATCAATCAAAGATTAATACACACACTATGTTGCCTTGAAAACTATCCGCTGCACATACATACATACACACACAACACAACAGAGGCAGACACACGCGTCTTGTAAACAAAGTTTTGTTTTTCCTGTGTGCCGTCCGCCGGCCGAAAACCAAACCGATCAATCGCGTGGAAATTCCCACCACGGAAAAGGCGAGAGCATGAGCTGCGACGACTTGGAGGTTGAGGTAAGCAAACAAAGAGAGAAATTATAGTCTACAGTGTGTAAACCAACCATCATTATCAGCATCTCATGATATTATTTGCATTTGATTTTTTTTTTTTGTAGATGGCCGTGACTCCGAAGCTGAACGAATTGGACAGTGCCCTGCAGGAGCTGGGGATGCTCTCGAGTTGCAGCAACTCGAGGCAGGAGTATCTGAGGGAGATACAGAACAGACCCATCCTGAGCATAAACACGAGATACGTGAGCAACGTGTCCATAGGGTTCCGGGTGCGACCGGTGACACCGCGCATCCGTTTCAAACCCTACAACTTCACCAAGAGGGAGGAGAGACACCGGACGCGCTCAGAGAACAACGACAACTCCTCCGAGTCTGTCAGTATTGTGAAGACTGTGCTGGACGACACCATGAACATCACGTTCGAGGAGATCTCCCAGCTGAAGAAGGCCAAATCCCTGGAGAGCATTGTCCTCGAATCTGGTGGAGAGTTCAAGACGCCAGAGGTTGAGATTGTCTCCGACTGCATAGAGAAGCTCAAAGTGAACGAATGAATGAATAACCTTCATCATCGACAACCTCTATTCTCCACCCAACAACAAATTCTAATCAAAACACTTGTAGGATCTCGCAAAGCATATATATATATATAACTTATGCTATTTACATACATACATACAAAAACACACACATATATATATATATACTTTAAACAATGGAAGGGAAAAGAACATTTTCGTTTGTTTTTTTTTTGTGATATTTTTAGGATTTCACCACCATTCTTTCCGTTTGGTAAAGATGAGGAGGAGGATGGTGGGAAAATGAAGACTAGTGCAACCAAGTTTAATTGTAACAGAAGAAACAACAACATAAGAAAATCCTATTTATTTAAATATTTATTTTTTAATTCGTTAATTATTATTGGTTATTTGATTATTATTATTAATTTTTTTTTGTTTGTTTCGTTTGTTTGTTTTTACTTAATGCAACGTTCTTTGATCAATGTTTATTAGCCAAATTTGAAAACGAGAAAATTTGTATAAAAAAAAAACAACTAATATTAATTGTATTATGTGACTAATACAAATTTTTGGTATATATTAATGAATTTTAATAAATTAATTAAAAAAAAAACCTATACGCTATTTTGTGTATCATTGATGGAGTTTTGTAGGAAAAAGGGAAATTAATTCGGTAAATGCAGAGCGAGATGATGATCATCCGTTTAAGGTAAGAAAATATGTTTGTATTAATTGTGTGAATGGTTTCAGTCAGTTTCAAAAATGCATTGCTTGCGATGAGCGAGATACAGTTTGTGGTTTTTGAAGCGCGCCTGGCATACGGCGCACGGATAATCCGTGTGCTTTTTGAGATGGAGAAGGTAGTTGGCTTTCCATTTGAACACTTTGTCGCAGAAGTCGCACGGAAAGCTGATGTCGGTGTGAGCCTTCTTGTGGTCGTTCAATTGACTCTTGGTTTTGTACCCTTTGCCGCAGTCGTCGCACATGAAGCTCCTATCATCAGAATGGGTTACCCTGTGACCTACCAAGTTCCTCTTGTCCGTAAAGGTTCGGCCGCAGCCGACGACCTCGCACTTGAATGGCCTGTCGTTCGTGTGTATCCTCATGTGCCGTTCCAATTTGCTGGGCGCAGCGAAAGTCTTCAGGCAGCTTTTGCACTGAAAAGAATCGGTGTGGACTTTCTTGTGCGCAGTCAAATTGCATCTCAGTGGAAACGCCTTATTGCAAATCTCGCAGCGAAACGGCTTGATGTTTGTGTGCGAAGACATGTGCGCCTTCAAACTCAGCTTCCTCATGAAACCCTTATCGCACTTTGAACAAACAAACGGTTTCGCCTTCCCCTCCCAATTATTCTTCTTCTTCTGCGAGTACAACTGAAACTCTTCCAAATTAATCTCATCATTCTTGTAAAACTCACTGGAATGCCTCAACACTGTGTTCGGATTATTATAATTCTCCAGATCATAAATGTTCTTCTCGACCACCACCACCTCCTTGCCCATCTCATCAGTCTTCATGATCACCCCATCATCTGGTGGGAACAGCTTCACCTGCATCTCAGTCTGCCACTGTTCCTCCTGCACCGTCTCCGACTTGGTTGTCTCGTAAAGTATAGTCTCGAATCGATTATTGGATTCGATGCATAGGTCGAGGAAGTCGCTGAAACTGTTGAGTTTCGACAAACATTCATCGCAAATCTCCTTGGGCTTGAAATCGTCGATGTATAACTGCAACGTAAATGTAACCTAAACTCTTAGTATCAACAAACAGAAATGTAACAAAATAAACTCACGCCGATCGAAAAGCACTTCCTGAACTTGATCTCCACGTCTTTACTCGCACTGCTGAAGATGGGGTAAGTCACCGGGGCTACGGAACCGCAAATCCTGCACAATCTAGGTGTCCAAAACATTTTCTTTCGCGGACCGCAACCCCCTCACCAAACTCAATTGCAAATGGAAAACGGCACGATCCCAGGCTGCAGTAGAAAGCGGCAACGCAATAAACATTCTCAAATGTACCTACAACAGAAATAAGCAATTATAAAAATGCACAAGGAAAATAATCCAAAATTAAACACAGTTTATAAAAAAAAATAAATAAACAAAAATATTTATGCAACTCTATATGCACGAAATACAAAAATTAAACTAAAATACTATTAATAATGAGGGCAGAGAGCCAATGGAAGCAGTTGAATTATAATATTTTAACAAATCAAAACTAATTTTCATCCAATAGATTAATCAACATATGAGACGTTATTTTTGAAAATGGTATAAGTTCACTTTTGGTAAAAATGAATTAATGGTAATATTAGTAAGATATCGATATCCTCTTTTTATATTTATAATTATACATTGAATGGAGCACGATTTTTTGATGATCTAATCTATATAATGTTATAGCAAAAATATTACTATAACCTTATAAATAACATCGTAAACAAGATTAAATCAAAGGCAATAGTGGAATACCACTTTCAAAAATAACGATTCATATGTTTAAACTATTAGATAAAAACGAGATCCATTGCATTTTCTGTATAAAACAGGTGCTACCTCGAGAAGGTAAATTCGTGTTCAAAGTTTCAAAATGCTCGAAAAAGCAGTGTATTCACATTTCATTGGTTTTCTCGAAAACTATAATACATAGAATGA
>NW_017095502.1:0-2841 GCF_001412225.1 Nicrophorus vespilloides
GCCGGCGTCCGTTCTAAATATAAAACGCGACGTCGCCGACGCTCCGCGCGCCGCCCGCATTCATCCGGCGGCGCTCGGGTTATATTGATGCCATAAAACTAATCGTAGTTCATTAACATCGACGCACATGTAACCGAAGACCGAGCGAGAATTTGTGTGAAGAGGAGGACGATGATGATGAGGGGAGCAGAAGGAGGATGATGATGATGAAGAGATGGAGGCGGCGACGGCGGTTCAGATCGTGGTGGGGCTTCGAAACTGGAGGCGGCTGCTGCTGTCGATGACTGTATATACCTTCTATACCTAGGCCGTGTCCCGTTCCTCTCTCTCTCACTGCTTCGCCTTCTCTGCTGCCCTCCGCTCACTTTCCCCCCTTTTTAGTGCACTCACTCCGAGAGACACATGTATTCATGCATGCCTCGTCTCTTCTTCTGCACAGACTGCATGCAACCTCCATCATCAAAATAGAATCTCTTTGTTTCGGGCCGCCCGCAAAAAGAAAATAAATACTCGCTGCGAACGAACAGCAACGCAAAGTCAACTTTCTAACATTCACTTCATTCCGTATCCTCATTGTTACAACGTTGGTTAAGACGATTTTTGTCAAAATACACGTAACTATTGAAATTATCATGGTAAAAGTATCAATCAAGTGTTTAGACTTTGCTACTAAATCAAACTGTATCAAATATTTATAAAATTAATTTTAATTATGAATTTCGCAATTGGTACTAATTTGAGAAAAACCTTTAAAATCCATAAATTTACTTAAACCTAACGAAAATCTCTACTGGACTTCTGAAAATCTGAAAAATATATGATCAGTTTCGTAGAATGCTAAATTTATAAAAACATACTTTTCATCTAATTTACAGCCTGAAAAACGTTTATCAAATGTTGATGGTTTCAAAAGAATCTCTGAAATTTCTATAAACTAATACAAAATCTATCTAAAACTATTATATTTTAGGTAGATTTTGAATTTACAAGTATAATTTTTAACTATTTGCAATATTATCATGTAAGAAGTTGAAAAGAAGGTAATTTAAAGATGATTGTGAAAAGTACAAACTGATTTGTATTTATGACCATTAATAATATAATATGTATGGATATAATACACAATAATCAACTATTCATAACTAAATCTGTTGACGATGCAACGGAAAATATGTTTTAATTGTGAATTTTGCAATTTGCTAACATTGTTATTTTTTAAATCATTGACCCAATTGGTACTAATTTGAGAAAAACCTTTAAAAAACATAAATTTACTCAAACCTGATGAAAATCTCTACTGGACTTATGAAAATCTGAAAAATGTATGATTAGTTTCGTAAAATGCTAAATTTATAAAAATATACTTTTCATCTAATTTACAGCCTGAAAAACGTTTATCAAATTTCGATGGTTTCANNNNTTGAAAAGAAGGTAATTTAAAAATGATTGTGAAAAGTACAAACTGATTTGTATTTATGACCATTAATAATATAATATGTATGGTTATAATACACAATAATCAACTATTCATAACTAAATCTGAAAATATGCATTTCACGGATGATTTTGGTGATACTAAAATCTTAACTTGGGCATCATCGACGATTAAATCTCGTATGGTAATGTCGCACCTCGTCAATCATTCCTGCAGTTTACTGTAAAAAACCTCATGCGGTTTGTAAATATCTTCGACGCCAATCTAAGAATATTTATGTATATAAAATGCACGCACGAAGCTTCAGTTTTGTACACAAACTGTTGCAAATTACGTAAAATAGGATCGAGTAAATTATTGCGAGAGGTCTCGAATTGCTAATCTGCATCACGAGAACAGGATGCGCGTTTGTAGATTATAATTCGATACGTCGTCGAGGATAATTTTATAATATATTTCTTGGTATTTCAGAATCAGAAGCTTCGATGAATTTCAGTGGAAAAAAAGAGAATTACAATGGACAGAGTTGCAATTATAAACTAAGTGCAATGGGTGGAAAGAAGGGAAAGGTGTGAGCAGGATTCGCGGGGGCGACGGGCGATAAAATAAATGGAGCCGCGCGTTCTTCATTATGCAAATCCCCGGGTCCGGTTTAATAATAATTCCCTCGTCGGAATCGGCAATAAATAATGCGGCGATGATAATTATTTTCCTTGCAGGAAAGTCAGACGAGAGCTTTCCAAGCGTTTGGGTTTCCTGCGGAGGCGCATCTCGGCCTCTCCTGATTAGATGCGAGCCAATTTCTTTGCAGCTGCAAGGAGGAGGAGGAGGAGGAGTGAAGAAGGAGCGCAAATCTAATGGCTGCGTTTCGACTTCATTAGAAAGTAATCATTGCTGCTGCTGCATTGCTGCTGTTATTATTATTATTCTTGCATTTGCTTGTAACTAGCTTGTAGCAAGCGCCAACTTCCTAACTGTAAGTCCAATAGGTGGAGCTCTCCTTCGTGATCCTCTTTTTCTTCCATACTTCTTCTTGCACTCGTCTTCTCCCTTCGTTGCGGCCCCAATTCTTCGCACCTCTAGTACAGCTAGTTTAATATCGCAACTATTCAGGGCAAATGCTTCCTTTTCTTATACCTTCACTCCAAACACCTTCATTTTTTGTGTCTCCTTCAACTCGATCTCTTTTCTCGAAACACACAAAAACACGCACTCCACGCTCCATCAAACTTGACTCGCAACCGAAAATACCCAATATCGGAAAGCGGAACGATTTGCAACAAAAAAAAACCACTTAATTTATTTAAAAATCATCATAAAATCTAATGAAATAAACTTCTTGGAATAATAACGAAGTTTATAATCATTTAATGCAAACGAAATGATCATGATTTTTTATTTGTTTT
>NW_017095502.1:2854-13459 GCF_001412225.1 Nicrophorus vespilloides
TTTTGAAAATAAAACTGCAAGAAACTTATAAATCATGTCCCAATAATTACCTTCTAATTATTTCCACGGAATGCCACTTCCGACGTCGAATCCATTTACCAATTACAGAAATCGCTTTGAATTGATAATGATTCGAGATCATCATTAAGCAATAGAAATTGCGCGTTTCGTTTCGATTTTGCTTTTATTTCGTGTTTTTTTTTTTGCATCGTATTATATATGTTTTTTGTTTGTACGTCTAAGAAGAAGTAATTGGAATGTTAACGAGCTTTTGCTGTGTTCCTCATTTGTGTTAATTAGAGGAAGAATTATTTATAATATTCGAATCGGACGGGTTTTGCAAACGGCATCAGAAGAGCGCGAATAGAAAAAGGATGGATGAAAGGATATTTTCGAAACACACCTAAAGTGCTCCAATTCTTCTTTTGCTGCTGTTATTCGATGGTCGTCTGCAAGAAAGACTTTCGGCGATAAACTCAAGTGGTAGTTGATACATGCACTTCGATTCAGACACATTCCCAGATGACTCAGAACTCTTTGGGCTCAATTTAAAATTGTCCCGCAAAGCGCGAAGCGCTTGCATTGCGCACGAATTTCGTTTACAAGGTCAACGCTTCAATTAGATTTTAATCAACTATTGGTTTTAAGAATTTAGATTAGATTATAATAATAATTTTCAGCGTTATCTTGAGATTTTCAAAGGTATTTCTTGTTGTACTTTCTACTGGTTTGTTAGCAACTGTAGCTGCTGAAGAAGTGAAGTGCATGTCTGATTATAATCACATGTAGTGTGTTGTAATTAAAGATTAATGAAATTTGAAAGTAGAGAATAGCGGAGTCTCGGACAAAAGGGGAAAAAATAGAGACTAGGAGCTTCGAGGAGCAAAACATTTCTTTCTCTATTCAAGAACACAGAGAAGTAATAGAAGATGAAGAAGAGAAGGAGGAAAGAAAGAAAGAAAAAGCGAGAAGCAGAAGTATGAATTTTGAATGGGACGAATTGAAAGAGCAAGAATAAAAGTCCACCCAACCTCCGTTACAAAGTGCATTTCCTCTGCGCGTTGGATCGTGCTGCAGGAAAAAAGGAGAGATTAGGAAGAGGTTGTTTGGTTGGAGGAGGAAAGGCGGACTGCGTCGAAGAAGAAGTGTAGTGGTAGTAGTAGTAGTAGGTAGTAGTAGTTGTGGAGAGAAATGTAAAAGAACGAGGACGAAAAAAGGAAAGAAGGGAGGAGGCCGGAGCAGAGCGGAGCATACAATCTAGGCTCACAAAGGCCTCTCCTGAATAACGCGTGCATTATAACCGGTGCCAACGAGCAGATTACTTTCATTTCCTGGTACAATTTAAATCATGTACGGCAAGCGCCTTTTTCTTCATCTCTCCTCGTCCTTCTTCTTCTTCAGCATCCACTGCTCCTTCTTCCATCAAACGATGAAAATGCAGTTTAGAACGGCCGCCGGCCACACGCCAATGGAACGGTCTTCGTTTTCTTGTTGCTCCTCTTATGGACGGACGCGAGAGGATGAGGATGTGGATGGAGAGTTGCGGCAGCATGAGGATGACGGCACGCGGATCGCGATAAAGAAGCCATAAACGCGAGGAGAACCGACTCTTGGGATCTGCAGCAGGAAAAAAACGAAGATCCGACCCTGCGGGATGTTCAGCATTGACCCCGTTGGCTTCATTTTGGATGTGGTGGACGTGCGGACGGATCGTGGACCCGTTGACCGTTCCCCGCCTAAACATAAATCAACCAAAGTCCGCCGCGACCTTCAAGAAACTGCAACAAGAACAAACAGCAAACGCCAGCAATTTCCTACAACGCTAAAACCACCACAAAATATATAGTCCAATTACATTCATTTCCTCTTCAACAGTTCAACCACTCTTTCCATGCGCATGCATGGGTGTTTCCAACAGTAAACCTCATTGCAAACTAAACGAACAAAACATCTTACAAACAACTACTATGTATAATAATAGATATTTCTGCAGCAATTCTTTAATATTTATCAATTATACATTTAAAAAATATGTATTAAACATAACTTTCTACAGTAAAATATAAATTAATCATTTTTCTTGTCGTCGAACATTTCAGAACGTACGATCTTGTGACGCGCCGTCCGCTGATAGAGAGCGTACCAATCGCTGAAGTACTTCTCGCGGTCCGCCCAAATTTGAACCTCCTTGTCCAGACTTTTGGAATTCAGGACGCAATCGTGATTGCAAATAACGGCGTCGCTTAGCTTCAACTCGCGCTTCGGATTGTAGCGACGACGGGCGTCGCGCAACTCTTTGTTCGGCGGTCCCCAGGCGTAATCCGGCTTCATAAAATATTTGGTTTTCTGAAAGTAACATACAAAAAGAAAAAAACATGATCTTAATGGGAAGACGAACAATGAAAAATATACACAAACCTTTGTTTTGTAGCTGATGGTCTTGGTGAAAAAGCAAAAGAATATTGGACTGAAGATTATTATGAACATGAGCAGATTGTAAACGAAGACATAGAATCTGTGGCGACCGATGAAAGCGTGCAGAGAGAAGGTTACTGAAAGCACCTGAAACGATTCTTGGTGGTCACAAAAGAAATGTCACAATGTTACGATGATTGCTCACGATGATGGCCACCGAGTATAACTTCATGGCTTCCCTCCAGTATTTAGTTAAACGCACTCCGAATGCGAATTGGTAATCGTTCGTTATCCTGAGCGGTGTGTAAACGATAATGTATACACCGATGAGCACGAAGATTGTTAAAGGTGGAAAGTACATGGTTTTTTGGTAAAAGTAGATGTAGAGGAATTTGTTGGTGAGCAGTGGGGTATTGAGGATTGCGCACAAACCGACGATGCTGGCGCTTATGTACTTGACGTGTACCATCTTGGGGAAGATTCCGATGAGGGCTTCGATTAATCCGTTGAGACTGTAGAAGCTGGCCATCGTGCCCCAAATCGTGAGGACGCCGTAATAAAGCGGAATGACGATTTTGGAGCCGCTCCAATTGCTCATCATCTCGGGAACACTAGCAAACACGGAATTCATTCCTAACATCGTTATTAATTACTGCGTGATTCCAAACACAACTTAAACTCACCATCGCCCATCACACAGTGGGCGTTGTTCATGTGATAACGTTTAGCTAAATCTGAAGTTGCCATGGAGATCCAATTGCTGACGATGACGATTACCAAGCAACGCATCGAAAACATTATCGAAGCTTCGACGGTTGGACGAGATTCGGTGCTGATCTGCGCCGAGTAACTTATTATATCACCAGGAAGAACTTCCCTCACTGTAACCAAAATCAGTTGCACCCAAAACTGCAATAAAACATAACTCATCAAAATTATTCGAAACAGCTACGCGTATTACTTTAGAGTCGATCATTGATTCCAAGCCAGGATGAAAAATGGGTAGTTTCGTATGAAGATGTCCTTGTATTATTGAGACCCACAGGGAGCAAATCAGCATGGAAATCCACAGGAAGATCATGAATTTAGACATGGAGTTCATCAGCAGCTTCGAAACGCACATCGACATAACGACCAGCCACAGTACCAAGCTTGCTACGATCCAATAACCGTTCATCGCATATTGACCGGTCTCATTGAAAACAACCTCGCTGCAACATAAACTCCTTCTTTTTTATCGAAAGTTCTAAATTAGCCTAATTTCGCACTAACTATAGAAGATCTAACGAGGGATAAACAAACTGCGACCTCTCGAATATGGTGTAGTTGCGGATCTCGCAGTTTCCGGTGAACATTTCCGTGCTGCAGTAAGGAGAAGCTTCCGGTCTGGAGCAGTAATTCAACGGGATGAGCATCGAACAGAAACCCAAGTACACGGCCAAAGATGCCAGAGCCATGTTCATGATGATTTTGTGCAGATTGAGCACTCCTATCGCGAATCCGACGCCTGAAAACTTCACTCACAGAATTCCGCAATCGATGTTAACTCGATGGATACCTTTGAAGGCCGGGACGCATAACCAGAAGGTCATGTACTTTTGCCTCGTGTAATTGGACAGGAAGAAGAACAACAGGTAGAGCGGCGTTGCCAAAATGTAGGTGAGTATTATGTAACCAAACATAACGAGCCCTCAAAATTAACAAATTTTATATTTGTTTCCAACGAAGCAAGAGATATTCACTCACAACTTCCGTAACGCATGTAGAGATCGATGTAGTTGAGAATTTTGAACAGATCGTTTTGCAGCGTCAAATTGATCACCTGGTAATGCGAGTAACTCAGAGTTTCTTTGAAGATTCCCCACTTTTTACTCTACATCAAAACATACGTGTATTGCTGGGTTTAAAATCTAATAGCATTTACCAGGAAGAATTCGTGCAAGTACTTGTTCTTCTCCTTGTGCTTGGTCTGCTGCAACTCGTTGAAAAAATCGCCATACTCTGTTCTGTTGTATTTGTACCTTTCCTCCAAATAGATTTGAAGATGTGTCGATTTGTCTTGTTGCGGGTTGTACGTGTTAAATTTCTTGGTAGCTCTAGGTTTAAAGAATCGCAACTCGTCCATATTTCAAAAATCTGATTTATTTATTATTTAAAGTCAAAGAATATATACAATAACCATGGAAACTTAAAGCATTGAAGCGATTTCTCTCTTCAGCCGCTCGTCGTTCTTCAGACAGACGTGCATGCACGCTTTTTCCTGTCGATATACGTACATGTTCTTCGTGTTGAACAATCTTCGGGCTTTCATAGTCGAATGTACGGGAGTCCAATCGGGAGAAATGTTGCAACCGTGTTTCTATATGTAAAATGAGAATAATTGCATTTTTTTAAAGCAATTTCGATTGTAACTTACGCGATTTAAAAAAGCGCCTATGGGTATTGGCATCAAACAGATTAACGCAAGCATGTAAAAGATGTACACAGACTGGTTGTAAGTTCGGTACATTTCGAAGATGAAAGCAATGGAAATCATCTGACAGATTTAGAGAAATTAGATGTTTTCTATGATTTGTTATGTATAATAATACCAGCAGGAATACGAGTGTTATCTTCAAGTTTTTAATGGCGAAGAAGTGTTTGTTGTGCAGAAAGTAGTAATCACCGTCGATCCGGTTCAATCCGTAGATCCCGAGACCCATCGCCGAGAAGATCAGCAGAACCATGCTGACGACGTAGAAGATTCTCAATTGGATGATGTACATCAATCTGAGCACGTCCACGTAGATGATTGCTATGGAAACGGAGGTCCACACGAATATGAAGATGATCCTCAGGGAGTTTCTCAAACGATAAATCAATGGGAAAGCCTCCATCAAACCCATCAAAATGCATTTCATGCAAACGGACATGTAGAGGAAGCAAATCAGAGCGAACGCTAGATAGTACAACGGCACCATAATAGGGATTTCTCTCAGGCATTCGGTGACCATTATGTACAGCAGATAAATACCTGCAAGCAATCGTTCATCTTTCGGCTAGCAAGCAAAGAAATAATGGATTAACCGTTGATGGCGCTGCAAATGTGCTTGGGCATTCGGGCAAGTTCCTTGAATCCGGCCGCAACGTAAGGCACCAATATGATGGCGTACACGATGCACATGAACCTGATGGCCAATATTCCGCAGACGAGTTCACGCAGAGCTGTAGTCTTCGACAGATAACCAATCGTCGGCCAAAGGAACGGCATGTCCTCTTGTATTATATAAGAGACAACCTGAATCCACATCTAGAACAAACCAAAGGAAATTCATTGGAACGTTTCGTTTCATTGCTTGCAGCTCCTTCACCGAACAATCGTTGAGCATTTGAAAATCGGTGTTCAGCGCGCCAGGATCCGGCGTAAACTTCAACATGATGTAAGTGTACACGACGAAGCACAGTCCGATCGCGTAACCAAACGACACGTACATGATCAACTTCGTTATCTTCGAGGAAACCAGCACCGGTAAAATGACCATGATCCACATGATTACTGTATAGTAAGTGGTGGAGAAAACATGTTTACTCAGCAAGAAAGCCAAAGCGTACGATTTATCTTGGGTAACAGTTTCCAAATACTTGAACGATCCAAAATCCATCGCCTTGAACATGAACTCGTACCCTCTGATGCATTTGCTTTCAGTTTGATTCTGAACGTCGTTTCTGCTCTCAGGTTGACTCTCGATATAGTTCTTGCATTCTTTCTCTGCCATGCAATGCGGCCAGGGAATCTCGAAAACCGTGTTTATGAACATGTTTAGGAAAATACCACCGGCGCATGCCTCCGTCGCCACCTTTCCCAATTGGAACATCATCACCGAGTAACCGATACCTGCAACAAAACTAATTTCGCTCACAAAAAATCAAAAAAAGAGAGAAACACCTCGAAATATTGGCAGAAAATTCCACACGTTTATGTAATTGGAATTGCTGTATTTCGCGAGGAAGGTAAAGGTGAACGCCATCCCTGCGGATATTCCTACAGTCGTTACCGCAGCCACAATCAAAACGCACACTAAAATCAATCATATCAACAGCAAATTACGAAACGTACATAAAAACTTGATGAACTAACTGGCGTTGAACGATAAACTCAGGTTGATCCAACCAATAATGTTAGTTGTGCATAACATCAAGGTCAACGCGTAAAGAACGGTTAAGAATTTCGATTGATGTACCTTCTTGTACCGATCGTCCGGTCTGCCCTGAAATCATCATTTAAACTCTACTTTATACAATAGATAAATTAAATGTTTTCGTTTATACTATAAACCCAGCGGTCGGGGAACTTTTTAAACCATTTTCCCTAAAATATTATTGCGTAAGTCGATATTACCCCCCCATTCTGCATTCGTGAAACAATCACTGTAAATTTTAAATAAACATTATTTATTGCATTAATTTGCATTTACATATTTATAAAAAAAAGAAGTTACATAAAATAGTAACAAATAGTAATAGACAAACAAAATAAAATTCTTAAATTGGAACAAACAAAAATTAATTGAAAACTTTTCCCCTTCAGGTTTTGGAAACATGATGTTGCTTCTTGTTTGATATAATTACTTTAAAATTGGGACTTTTTGATGTAAGAGCAATTTGAATACAGTCTTCGGCGTTTAATCGATTTCTGTTTTTCGTTTTTATTTTCATTAGAGTGGAAAATCCTTGTTCACAAAAGTAGGTTGTTGCAAATGGCAGCAATTTTTTTACCGCCTCCTCATGTTCAATTTTGAAAGCCTTTGACAACCAAAAAGACGACAAGATTTGGTTTGGTCTCAAATTGAATACAGTATTGGATGGAAGTTCAAGAATTGCCTCTGCCAAACCTGGAGGTTCTTCTGGTATGTTAGTAATTTCACATTTAAATGGATCTACATGAATTGGGTCACAGTTTGTACATCAAGATCTGAAAAGTAGTCAGAGAACCGCTCTCTGAGTTTGGTTAGATGAAATTAGAAAAATTTCTCTATTACCCAAAAAAAAAATCATTTTTACCCCATTTTGGGTAATTTACCCCGGTTCCCCGACCGCTGGTTTATAGGGTTGAGAGAAAGAACGTGCACGATTTAAGCAATTCCGCTGACACTTAGACTCACCCATAAGAATATTTTTATTCTGGTGTATATCTTTTTTAATCTGCTCTGCTCGTCGTCCTTGAAATCTAAACTGGAGGCGGACAGGTTCAATACCTGGGCTTTGTAATATTTGTAAGCCTTGGATCGTTTCCTCATCATCAACTCGTCGACGCGCGAAAACCAGATGAACTGAAACGTGAATTGCGATTATTTGACTGTTCGTAATGATGACATTAGTTAACGCAATGCGATTTCTCGATAAACTTTCTTCTGTTTTTTATATTATTTTCTATTTCGTTCATTTTTTACTGTATGTATCTTTTTTTATATATTTTTGTTGTTGTTTTTGATGTTCTAGTAATTAAATTGTTTATGTTCGCGAAGGAAACTTAATGAATTTATTATTTTCAGGTCTGTAAGAAATTTCCTCTCGACTAATTAATAACTTTTTGTCGACTTTCCATTATTTTCTTCGCTCGGTCGTCTCCTCGTGCTAATTTAATTAGTGTGTGTGTGTGTGCGCTGCGAAAAAGCAGGTAGACAAGATTTTGAGTCGCTTCGTAAATTGAATATATTTTGAACGCAGTTTCTTTCACCTCGAACACAGAGAGCAGCAGCATACCTTTCTCCTTCTTTGCTGGTGGAGATGCGGAATATAGTTCGAAATGATGAAGTACTAAAAGGATGTTTTGTATTCATTAGGCATTTGATTGAGACAAGATTGTGGATCGGGTCTAATGCAACCGGCGTCTTTGGAAAAGGTTGTAAAACACTGGACAGGATGCTGCGAACGAGATGAAAACGTATACTTAGCGTCCAGATTTTTGCAAAACGCGTGCACAGTTATAAATAATTCCATCTAGCCGCAGTATTACCTGTTCCACGAGCGCGCGGATTACGACCAACAAACCGACCGACCGTCCTTCTCGCACTCTTTGGATTCGCCTGCGTGTGCATCTACGTACGACCACAACGTTCTTATATGTATAGGTAGATAGTTAGGTAGATGTACGTGGATGGAGATGACGGTGAGCGGCAAAAAAGGCACATTTTAATAATATCTAGCCGGAGCTAATGGCGTCTGCAGAAAAAGCTAAATAAAATCCAAAAAAAGAGGAAAAGATGGAATGGCACAACGAGATGGACGGTAAAAATGCGCTCACGCAGGACTTGAGTGGCTAATCATATCGGTTTCTAACTCCTCTTCTACTCGCTGCTTCTTCGTTCATGAAAAACGACGGACGGAGTAATCAGGAGATGATCATTAAAGTTCTAACTCTTGTTCTGTCTCTCCAATACTTGATTACACCTCCTTGTGAAAGTCACTCATCGCATCTTCTTTCAAATTGAACGGTCATAAAGTCACCAATTCATTCAATTGTTGCATCAACTCTAATTACAAAATTAGATTCCTGTTTAANNNNTATTATATAATTAATTTACAACTTATAAACATTTACAAATGTGAATCAATTGTAGAAAATGAAGAAGAAAAGAAAACCAAATAGTTTAAGCAATTTCCACTCGATCTGTCAACATTCATAAATTAGCAATTGCTTTCGTTCTTTCTATATTACTTTATTAGACAAAAAACAAGCTTTTTCTTCATCCATTTAGAATTATCTAAAATATACGAGAGAAATAGTTCTAATTACAAAATTAGATTCTTGTTTAATAGCTTATAACTTTATATAATTAATTTACAACTTATAAACATTTACAAATATGAATCAATTGTAGATAAATTAATTAATTTTTAATTATTTAAAAACACCTCCATGTGAAAGTCACTCATTGCATCTTCTTTCAAATTGAACGGTCATAAAGTCACCAAATTATTCAATTGTTGCATCAACTCTAATTACAAAATTAGATTTCTTATAACTTTATGTCGATCTAAATTTAAATATTTCAAATTTTCAATAATATTATATAATTAATTTACAACTTATAAACATTTACAAATATGAATCAATTGTAGATAAATTAATTAATTTTTAATTATTTTAAAAACGAAACTTTATTAAAAGTTTATTTTCTCACAAAACTTAAGATTTCAATATTAACTATTCTAACAACAACAACATATAGAAATCAATGTATTTTATAAAACTTTCAAATCTTATAGTTCTCGCTTAGAAATCTCATTATTTATTTAGTTTTCTCAACTATTTGGGAGTTTATAAGTTTTCCCAAATTATTAGTAATTTATTTGGATTTGGGTTCTTTAATGTTTTAAAATGATATTAAATCAAGTCATGAAAACCGAGAAGAGTGTTTTTGCGATTTGAAAATATGCATTTCCTATTTCGTATCACTGCAAAAACATAAGTAAGAATTGTGTGCAGCAAATACTAAAATCATTCTTGAGACTTGATTTAGATAATTCGCCTTAGATCTTTTTGCAGGATTAAGCAGGATTTCAACAGGATCGTTACGCAAATTCCTCGAAAGTCTAATGTTTAAAATTTGTCCTAAATTATAGATTTTTATGATCTTTTTGTTTTGAAACTTAACAAAGAAAGAAACCAATCGAAAATATGCATTTCCTATTTATTTCCTATCACTCCAAAAAACATAAGTAACAATTATGTGCAGCAAATACTAAAATCATTCTTGAAACTTGATTTAGATCAGCGGTCGGCGAACTTTTTTAACCATTACCCCAAAATATTATTGCGTAAGTCGATATTATCCCCGACCCCATTCCGAATTCATGAAACAATCAATGTAAATTTTAAATAAACATTATTTATTGAATTAATTTGCATTTACATATTTATAAAAAAAAAGTTACATAAAAATAGTAACAAATAGTAATAGAGAAACAAAATAAAATTCTTAAATTGGAACAAACAAAAATTAATTGAAAACTTTCCCCCTTCAGGTTTTGGAAACATGATGTTGCTTCATGTTTGATATAATTACTTTAAAATTGGGACTTTTTGGTGTAAGAGCAATTTGAATACAGTCTTCGGCGTTTAATCGATTTCTGTTTTTCGTTTTTATTTTCATTAGAGTGGAAAACCCTTGTTCATAAAATTAAGTTGTTGCAAATGGCAGCAATTTT
>NW_017095503.1:0-1041 GCF_001412225.1 Nicrophorus vespilloides
TTGGCAACTGGATGTTCATAGAAGAGATGGTGGACAGTAGATGCTGCGTTGTTTGGACATCCAAACAGGATGTGGTTGACTGTTCCTGTCTCTCTTCAGGAGCAGAGATCGCTGATAGATAGTCCAACTCTATGAAGGTGGATTGGAGCGAGAGTATGTATGAACGGAGCCTGCCAATTGTTGACACTTGACACTTCCTGAAGATGCCCGCACCCACGAACCAAGGTTTCACTCCGATCACTTTGTTCAACTGATGGTAATACTTCCCTTTTGTTGCACAATCACTGTCAAACTTCCTTTGCCACTCTGCCAATGCGAGCCGCCTATGATCGAAGAAGAAGTCTGTGTGAGGGATCCTGATATCCAAGGAGTCTTCGATGGAGTGGCCTTTACTTGCGGCCTCGTCCGCCTGCTCATTTCCTGCGATTCCCTGGTGACTCGGAATCCAACACAGTTCCACCGGCTGCTAGTCTGTTCAGGGAGTTCCTGGCTTCTACCACCCAAGGATTGGTCTTAATTTGGATTTTTTCACTGAAGATGCTGCTGATGGAGGACAGAGAGTCAGAGAATATGGCGACATTTCTTGCACCATGAATGACGGAGGCGATGTTCACTACTCTGCAGATTGCGTATAGTTCCGCTGTGAAGATAGAGCAGGATGATGGCAATCTACCGCACTCGCAGATGTTGGACGCTGGAATGGCAATACCGTATGTGACGGATTTCGGAGTGTTACTTATTGAGCCATCTGTATAGATTCTCAGAAATCCATCGTAGTGAGACTCCACGAACTCAGCAAACAGTCTGTCGCACGAGTTTCCAAATTCATCCCTTTTTTTGGAGAATTTCCGGGAGGAGACTCGCAGTGGCAGGACTGGAGGATGCATGTAAAGTCGTTCAAATGCAGAGCTGTCCACGGAAGGTCTCAAGTCCTCTATCTCCGCCATACACTCGATCATCAACGGCACTCCCTTCCTTCTCCAATATGGTTTGCTGGAAAAAGCCTCAGCAGCTGCAGTTACTGACGGTATGACGACAGAT
>NW_017095503.1:1164-1286 GCF_001412225.1 Nicrophorus vespilloides
AGCAGCGGCAGTTACTGACGGTATGACGACGGATGTTTCCCCAATGGCCATGTTCCTTAGAAGCAGTCGCTTCGTAAGCATACGTCGTCGTATGCTGAGGGGCATTATTCCAGCCTCCGCAT
>NW_017095503.1:1303-2483 GCF_001412225.1 Nicrophorus vespilloides
ACAAAAACAAGCGTAATCCAGCCTCGACAGTATGAAAGCCTTAAACAGGGTCAGCATTGTGATGGGATCGCAGCCCCAGTCTCTTTCCGACACCGCTTTCAAGATGTTAAGACCATGGAAACATGACTGAGACAACTATCTGGCTTGGGACTTCCAAGAAAACTTGTCATCCAGAATCACGCCCAGAAACCTAAACTCAGTCACAATCTCGATGGCCAATCCGTTGATTGTTAATTGCGGCTGTGCTGGTGATCGTTTCCTTGTGAAAACCATGGCTTTCGTTTTGGCCGGAACTGCCTCCATGTGTCTGTCTCCCAGGTAGTTAGATATATTGTCTAGTGCTGTATTCATGGTTTCCTCCAACTGGTCACTGTCTGCTCCTGCACAACTGATGGCCAGGTCATCCGCGTATGCTAAGACTTCCGCGCCCTCCGGAAGGATGTCGTTGATGGCATGAATGTATAGGTTAAAAAGAAGAGGGCTTAATGGACTGCCCTGTGGTAGACCTATGTACGAACATTTGGAATCGGAGTCGGGGTTGGAGCTTGAGATGTGAAGGCATTTGTCTTTAGTAAGCTGGATCAAGCAATTAATGTATTGTGCAGGAATTCCAAAGCTTTCCAGAGTATTCCTCAAAATGGTCGGAGATACATTGTCAAACGCGGACTTAATATCAATGAAGCATGGTATGATTTCAGGACAGAGTTTTGTGTATCTTGTCGAGCAGAGCACAGATGTTGTCGTTGGTGCCGCGGCCTTTCCTGAATTCCGAGAAAGATGTTGGAAGAATGGAACGAGACTCGACGAACCTCTCCAATCTAGTTTTCAGCATTACCTCCAGGCAATTTTTCACCGAGGATATCAGCGCAATCGGTCTGTAGCTGGCTGCCAGATCGGGGGCGGCTCCTTTCTTCAAAATAGGCACTATTTTAATTATATACCATGCTGAAGGGAAAGAGCAGTTGTTGAATGCTTCATTATACAACATCAGGAGTCTCTTTCTCACTTTCGGAAGATTCCTCAGCATTGCCGCTGTTACCAGGTGAGTTCCCGGTGCTGAATCCTTGGCACGACTCATAGCAGCAGTCAGCTCTCCGAAATCAAATGGCCTGGTAATCTCAGCATCAACGCTTGGAGAAGCGGACATGAGAAAGTGTTCCGGAACTCGAGCAGAGTCGGG
>NW_017095504.1:0-14006 GCF_001412225.1 Nicrophorus vespilloides
GTAATTTATTGGTTGGCGCCGTCTTGTAGGTTAATTTCAGTATATTGATGCTTTCTCTACGATTCCATTATTTCCTTTGTCTGTATCACTGTCAATGTTCATCGACTTGGCTGAAGGGCAATATTCTGAACTTTTTTAATTTGACTGTCCATTCATGATGAACGGTGGCCTTGTTGCTACATGCACCGAGAGGTGCGCACAAAGGGCTTCGAACCGGTGCCCACGGAATCGTGGGTAGGGCGACTTAACCATTAGAAAGAAATTCCACTAATTAATTGAAATGTGTCAAGTGTAGAAATTATATTATTTGCACGACACTGGACAGGATTGTATACTTTAAAATGATTTTGAAGAAATTGGCATATGTCTATACCTGTAGCTAAAGCCATTAACCTGTTCCCAATTGGAGAACGCTTCGAAGCTTAAGTCCAATTATACAAGCTTCGTTATAAGAGGTATATATTTCTATATTCTACTGCAATACAACTACGAAACTACGTTACAAATTTTGTAGGAATTAAATATTACTGTTAATTCTAGAAATGATTAACTGTTAAATGAATGTCATTTAGTATGCTTTACCTCTTTCAAGTGGGACACGCATACCATCCGATATTGATTTAGCTGACGTCTCTGTCTAGAAATTTAGGAATTTCTGCTCCCTCAAAGAGTTAAACAATATATTCTATATACAATACAAAAAGATGACTGGAAAACTATTTAAAATATAATAAAATTTTACTGAATTAGTTACGTTGAGTAAAGTTATATTTTAAATTATTGTGAATGTAATTGTAAATAATATTTTAATGTTTTGAGTATTCGCGAACTGTTGTATAGAGCTGTTGTATATTTATGAATATAATATTTTCAGTGCACTAAACAATTAAAGTATAACATCGACAACGAAATAAACGGAAAAAAGTAGGATACAAAAACATATATGCAAACGATGTTCCGGAAAACAAATGCGCAGTGTTTTTGTTTGGTTTAATTTATCAACGTGAATTATTATATTAATAAGTTTTTGTGTAAATATTGTAAATATAAATTATGCCATTTAGAGGGGATTTACGGAAACTGCAGCGCGCATTATATTGTATTATATGTTCGTGCGTATTATAAATCCGGATTTGGATGCGAAAAACCGCAAAAACATAATGTATATAATTAGGGGAGATAAATATTACAAGCTGCCATGGAAACAGCAGATCTATCTGAAAAGCATCAATTCATAAAGCCAGGGGTCGGCTGTGGGAGCGGCGGTGTTGACGGTGCCGCGAAGCCTCATCCTCATCGTTTGCAATATTGAAACCGTGATGCAGATATGTAATTAAATGTAATTAGTATAATTAGAGCGGACATATAATTCGTGTATAATTATTCAAAATGTAAATAGTCTCTACCCGCACATACTAGACGGCAGTGGAAGCGGCCACTGCGAAGGGGTGAGTACCGCAGGGATGTACAACCCCAATGCCGCTTGCACCGCGCGAGCTTTGTTTAAACATCCGCAGATTACATTTTCACAAATCGACCAAAGCTGATTCCAATCCACCAAATAACACACATGCACGCCCACACGCGAAACTGCGTAACTAGAATGAAAACAAAACTCTCTCACAAACACATACAAAAACTAGATGAGTAAAATAAATATCAACGAGCTTTGCATAGAAATCCAGTAGACCGTGTGCAATATCTGTCATTATTGGAATGAGAATCATTAGCCGCAGAACGAACTATGACCATTGAGTTACCATGAGAGATAGATATATCCATTTTCGAAATTATAGTTATACAAAATGGAATGTTTTGCATTGTTACGTTTGTAATGAGAATAGTTAACAACAAAGCAGACTATTACTACATAGTTAGTCCATGTACTTATACATTGTTATACAAAATAGATAATTTTGTTTTCAAATTTCGAACAAAAACTTTTAATACAGGCTGGGCCTAAGTGTTCGTACAATATTTATTTTTCAGATTTCAGTAAGTTATTTATTTTACTATGAAATATATTGAAATTGTTTTCAAATTATTTGTAAGAAAAAATGATTACAATTAATTAATAAACAAAATAAAAAGAAATATTTTCACAAATCGATAAAAAAAACTGAACCAAATCTAGCAAATAACATGCATATACGCCTACTCACAAAACTAGAATGAAAACAAAACACACAAAAACTACATGAGTAAAGTAAATATGCACGAGCTTTGCATAGAAACTCAGTCGACCGTGTGCAATATCTGTCATTATCCATCATTAGATACAAAATAGACTATAAGCATGGATTTATACTGAGAGATAATACATCATTTTTTTAAACATTTTCTATGAAGTGGAAAATTCTACATTAAAAATATATTATAACAAAAATAATATAAAAAAAGTACAATAATTATGATCAATTTCAATAATATTTTTATTTAATATTTATTGTCCCATTTAGGACCATATTCACTATAGTCTTTATAGAATAAAAATAAGATTGCTGAAAGATTTAAATGTCTTGAATTAAAATAATTTAAATCAGTATGAAGGTTTTACAAACAATATATTCAAATAAAGATTGAAAAGAAAATATTTTACAAGAGACAAAAATAACTCTTTATTTTTTAGCTTTTCTCAACCCATAGCTTGAGTTATTTTTTTAATGAGTCACAAAATGACAGTTTTCATCTTGTGTCAAAGCAATACACTGACGGAACACTCTTAGTAATTGAGTCTAAGTACAGCTACAAATAAATTTGTTGTGTCGCGCGGCAAAAAATGTTAAGCACCACTGTTTTATAACCATGAATCTTTCAATATTTCTCTCACAAATTAACAAATAATAAACATTTTCTATGTTCGAATAAAAATATTGTAGTATAAATATAATTATTGCATTCTTCTGTCTGTCATCAATTTTTTTTGCGACCCCCAGGTACTTTTTGCGACCCTTGGGAGTCGAGACCCACACTATGAGAATCACTGCTGTATAGTTAACGGAAATAATCTAACAAAAAACTCGTGATTTTGCTGGAAAGAATAACAAACAGCATTACAGACAATATGCATATTACCAACTTCAGGAACAATAAATAAAGATTGTACCAAGTTTATTGTCATGTTCGCATTTATCCCAGGCATATAATATGCATACATATACGGTCTCGTTGTTAAGAAAATCTGTGTTTGTTCATCCTTTGTTTGGAGGAGAAGCACAAGCAAAAGTAGCAACAGCAGCGGCATGAGCATTATGCGACGATGAGGATGCATTTCGGGTCGCCGTAAATGCTTATTTTACATGCGCATGCTTTCCATATTAAATTTTATTAAATAACACGGAACAATATAACTAGGACGTGATGGGGCGCGTTTTATTTTATAAGCAAAGTAGTTCCAGCCCAGTTTGTTATTAAATTTCAGGACGGCTGAAGCTGAAGCAGCAGAGTGAAACGGAGACATGGCTGGAGGAGGACTGTTGCCGAAACAAAAACAATTTGAACGAAACGGAGAAGGAACACAGATGATGAGATACAAAGGAAAGAAACGGGCAAGAACTGTAAGAGAGCGAAAAGCAGCGTCGGGAAAATGAACGAAAATTTCCATACAGAGGGAAAAGCAAAACACGAAATGCTTCTGCAAAACTTTTGTTTCCTGTCCTTTGGATTATCCTCAATTAAAGTGGATCGGTGCAATTAAGACGATTAAATTCAAATAAACTGTGTGCTGTTGTTTACTTTACTAAAGAGTACATTCTCATTTGAAATGTATTTTCATAAAACGTTTCAAATTTCTGATTGCAAATACTCATTTTATCACTTTTCTATTATATATTATAGTATATTAAAATTAATTACGTAAATGTTTGCAAAATTTAATAATAATAAACACACTTGATGGGATAAATAATTAAATTAGGGGTTACTGGTCAGGTTTAATTAAATTTATTTGAAATTAATGTACTGATATGTCAAGTGCTTTTAATGAATTGAAACTCAATATAGCCATTCCGTCGCTATTGAACTTAATAGCTCATTTTGTAATTTATATTTTTTTTTATGTCGCGTATTTTTTTGAAACTTTTGACAAATTATTAGAATATAAAATATATAGAGTTATATTTTTAACATCTGTATATATAACAAGTTTGCAAAAATAATTAAATTTATCCTGTTTCCATAATCAGAATTTATCAAAATAAATGGTTCAAAGTTATACATATTTATAGCAATCTATTGAAATCTAATGATCAAATCAATGTTAATAAATCGTTCTTTAAGTCCTCTAGTAAAGTCTTGAATGACTCAAAATATATTTTAGGACAGGTTCTATAATTGTGGTCATACTGGAAAGATTTAAATTTATGAACTATCAAAATAGAGAAGAACTATTTTGGGAAGAGACTTTATATGAAGAGGAATTGATGGCATTAAATGATACATCAATCCGAAATGCATAGGTAGACGATAATGATAATAATATGTATATAATATGTTGATAATTTAATTCAGTGGTCGCTAACCTTTTTGACCTCACGGACCATTTAAAGCAATATACTAAATCTAGCGGACCACTAAACTCAAAATTTGTAATCCCCAGGACCATTACCATGATTTTTTTTTTTATAAAAATAAGATTATAAATATGAAATCATACATACATACATACATAAGGCAAAAAAGGAGAATAAAAACAAAATTTGCAAATATATTAAAATTACTCTTCGGACCACCAAAAAATGATGTAAAAAGGGATCTAGATTTCGATAATGTTTTCGAATTTGTTTTCCATAGAGTTCTATAGGAATTAATCTGATTTATACCAATCGCATTATTGTTTGAGATTGTATTGTATCAATCTCAAATGGTAATTGTGGGTAAATAATGAAAAAAAATAAAGAAATAAAAAATTGAATACATTTGGATAAGATTAGTAAGCATTGCAAATGTAATTTTACAGAATTTAGTTCTATTAAACCTATACATGTCAGTAATCAATACAAGATACACTTTCAACTTAATATGAATTTAGATATTCCTTTTTTTGCGAAATTTTAAATATATTTTATGAATATTACAAAATTATCAGTTTAAATTAAAAAAACATATAATATGCAATCCAATATTTATATTGTTTACTTAATGTAATTCCTAGTAATAAAATAATCTGAGAAAAAATTTATACAAATGTGCTTTGTTTATTATTACCTTCCACTGGTAATCATTTCGTCGTACAAAACTAGATGGAGATCGCTCACCTGAAACAAATGAATGAAAATAAAATTATTATAATTATTGCGGCATTCTCTGATATTCCTAGAGAAAAAATGATGAGTTCGAAACAATGGAATTAAATGTTCATGTGTTTGCATGGACCGTTTGTGAAATGGAACGTCATTGCCGGATGCAATTAATGCTGTGCGTATTTAAAACAAAACCAAAAGAACAAGAAGGGATTACGAGGATAATACGAGTCGCGCGCATTTCTATTGTCCTGTTAAATTCACACGCGCAGAATGAAAGATTACGAAGTAAACGATGAATGTGTTATAGTTTCCATGCTGTGGAACGGGTAACACTGACTCACTGACTTCAATCCCACCAGAGGAGTTGGTAGAGTTATTTGGATGGCATGCAAAACTATATCGCGTTTGCAGAAATTAAAATTCGAAAAGTGTAACAGTTCCAAATAACAAATAGCGATGCGAGAGCACTCATAGTTCCATCGCACCATTTCATCACAGCGGCGACCGAAACTTTCCAAAAACACACATTACCATGTTGTAAAAGTTTAAAGCGCACTAAAAAACGAATGCTGTGCAGCCAACGTATTTTGTTTGTTTTATTTTGCTACTTCCAATAAATGCATTTTTATAAATAAAGCTGTGCATTTATATTAGGGGTGAGCAAAGTGACTCATATGTATATGATGATTTATTTTAATTTAAATTACTTTATTATTATCTCTTAACACATACAAAAAACACGTCGCCCGTTGTGATCAAAAGTTATATTTCGCGCATGATCTTATCCAACAATCACTGTTTGAGCGTAACAATAGTTGTGAGAGATGGCAAAATGTATACCATGAAGTTAGCGAGGAAGCTTAGCTCAGAAGAGTTAAGCATTGAGAAAGAACAGTATTAAGATAGTAACGTTGAGTATAGAATAGTTTAAGTAATATAGTGAGCGTATGTAAGAAGTAGTAATTAAACCGCCATCTTAAAACTCCAAACGATTTATTTTTTTACACCCGTACAACTTGGTTCTTCGTCGAAAAAAATCACAAAATTTCATATTTGTAAGAAGTATAAATAATATAATAAAATCTATACCTGAATATTTTCTTTTCTAACTTCGAGCTTTGTTTACTTCCCACTTCTCTCATTTACAACATTGGTGATCCTCAATATGCTGGTATAACTTCTATTATTTTTCATTGTTACAGAAATAGGATCTTCTGCCACCCTTTCGTTGCTTATTTTCTTTTGTAAATATTTATGTTAATGAACGAATTATTTAAAGAACAAATATTTGTAACAGATTAATCCACTTAGTGTAAAGTCGCAGTATCCACAATCTAATCATAAGGTTGGTTCTAACCATTGCACGTAATTACAATAATACGTTTTGCTTAGCTTAATCTATTGATTAATTGAATGTCCGGTGACGCTCATCAATTATGTGATTCTATTAATATTCCAGTTGAGCAACATTGATAACCAATAGTACTTGGCTAATATCCATTTACAATATGCAATAAATACGGTATCATAAACACTGTATTTGTTAATAAATAGAATTTAGCATTCATATGATTTCACCACTACATCATAAATTGTTTATAATAAATAATTCAATTCAAATATATACCTAATATAATAGTTATATTTCCAAATACTTGAAATTATATATTTGTATGAATTTTAAAATTAAATGTATATAATAATACTAGATTTCTAACAATAATGATTAAAATAATATAATCAAGTATTAGTAATATCATACATTAAAATTGTGAATCCAAATTATGCGTTATTTTTAAAACAATGACAATATTGAGTATAACAATAAATTGTGTGGTTCGGAAAGTAATTTCGTTTTTTTTTGTCATGAACATGAACGTTAAATTCATATAATACCTTTATTCCTTGTAAACTATATATATATTAAAATAAACAACTACAAATAAAACAATTGCACAGAATCACATTTTATAAAAAAAAACTTGTATTATCAGCTGTCAAAATATATAATGAGAATATATTACGTTGGCAATAAAGTAATTTCGATTTGTTGTGTGAAATAAATTTCAAGAACTTACAGAATCAGCTTTAATCAATTACATATTTTCTATTTTGTCCTTTGACATAAAATTAACCAGAAACTTGCGACTAAAGTAAAATCATATCATAGACATAAGTCCTTGAAAACAATCATGTCTATTTGTGAAGTTAAAAATACAATTTACAAACTTTTCTGAAAAAGAAACGATATTACTTTCCGAACAACCTTATAACTTCATGGAATGAAATAAAATAAACCATAAGTTAATTTTACAATTTATACATTAATATATTTTTACTCTTTTGTAAAAAAAATACATAAATTCAAATATTAGTTACTAATTATATATTTTTAGTTTTTCTGTGTAAAATATTTTTCTTTATTTTTTTCGTAAGTAAAGATTTGATCTAAGCTTCTATAACTTGCAGTAAATGTTCCTCTCTTCCTGGGTGAAATCAAGTATAATCGATGTGATCGTGGATATGATACGTCGGTAGGTCCCGTCATATAATTATAATTGTGATTGAGGTGTAATCTGCCCTTCGTGGACGTTTCTAATTTAGAAAAGCCAAGAAGAAAATATATCCTAGAACGAGTTTCGGGTTTCTTTTAATTTGTTCGAGTGTAGTTCGTAAGCCACGTCTCCTCCCGCCATCTACCCACCTCAGTCTCTCTCCATCCCGCAAACGAGTATACGAGTATAATATACAGGCAGTACAACTAGTAGAGCAGGGTGGGTTCCTCCTATGGCAAACTCTGGATGGGTGCTAGAGGGATGAGAGGATGGGGATGAGAGCGTCCCCCGGCCTCACGACTAATTCCCCTATCTCGGGCTTTAAGAAAACACAAGGTGAATTTCACCTTGCCGATCCGCCCCCCGTTCAAAACACATAATGTATTCTACTCCTGTTCTCTGCAGACTAACCCGAAGCAGCCACCCTCATCCGTCCCTAATCTGAATTTCAGGATAATTGCTAAATCTCCTTTCCATTCTTTAACGTCAATTTTCCATTCTACTGTCTACCATTTATATATAACGTTTTCCCAGTATGTTTTCATAATTTTAAATTCAATTGTAACAACGAACATACTTTAAGAACTCCATAATTCACGAAGAGATGGCTATAGCATAAAAATTCACAGTTTAATATTTCAAAACAATAAAGTCTCAACATTTTAAAATTTCCTAATGTTATACTTACAATATCTAAATATATTACTTATTTGTTTCTTTTTTGGAGAATCTTAGAAGAGACAACGGTAGGACATATATCACTTTCTTTATTCACAAAATTTCTAATCATTTTTTAATAACAATTCTCCCAGGCAACGACCGGGGATCACTAACAAGCAAAACACAAATCTACTTTGATCATGAACACAAGAGTAAAAAAAGAGCAAACATTATTGTACATGCTAACGCGGTTTTGCCGGAGAGTGAGCACCACACTTTAATTATTTGTTTCTTAACATATTATTAGAATGTTGTATATTTCAGTATACTTCATTTTTTATTATTCTGCTTGAAACATTTGACACTATTCCTTTAAATGCCTAAATATTTTGTATAACGAAAACAAAATTAGATATTGTTGTAATATTTTTGAGTTATTTTAGAAGTATATTGCAATTTAATAGAATATTTAATTTATGATAAATGGTGTCCAAGGACAAATAAACGTATATGAGTAATGCATATATTATTTAATGTAATTGCTTTATTCTTGGTTTTATTATTCATCGATTAATCTGAAAAGGTATAATGAATATTACTAAATTAACTAAATAAACGTTAATTCTTATATAATTGATTGTTGAGAACCGAAACTTGATATTTTCATTTATTAAAAAATGTCCATATGCTAGTATATCTTTAATAGTCGAATATAAACGATTGCACAGTCGCTTTATTTAAAAATAATCGGCTATATTGTATATACAGTGGTACCCGGTATACGTCTTCAATGCAATAAGTCTAATAAGATCTATGTTTATATTAATACTCGCGAGCGTCAAATAAAGCGCGCTTATCTCCTAGAAGGATTTAATTCGGTTTTTTTTTTAAGATATGTTCAGACAATCTCTCATTTTTAAAACATCATTAGGAGTTGTAGAAACAAAGTTTTTTAGACAAGATTTTTATTAAATTTCAAACCTGATGAAAATTGAAGTTTGTTAAATTTTCATTTATTTCATATAATTTTATTTGTGCATTTTAGTAAAAATTAAATAAAAAGTACTTCATTTTTTATGCAATGTATAATAGGTCAATAACAATAGAATTGTTTGTCATGGGAACAGATTAATATTTTTCCTAAGGACTAAGGACGTATACCGAGGTGTCACTGTATATATACAAGTATTTAGGGTGCATCTAAGACTTAGATTATGAATATGATTATTAACACTTGTAAAATATATAATTTTACATAAATATATAATTAATTGTAATATACTTTCAAGAAATATAATTTTACACATTTAATATAATAATAATGGATTTCTAACCATTAGTTTCGTTCATTCAGAAATATTTTAGGAAATTAATTTTGCTCAATTAACAGTTTAATTTGAAATTTTCAAATCGGATTATATTAAACTCGAGCTGATTAAAACAGCATTATGAAAGATTTTGCTTAAATTGTATAATTACTGCAATACGTATTATTATTAATTATGTATGATTATTTGTAAATATACTTCCATTTTTGCTTGTTATTAAATCATTAATAAGAAATAATGATACATTGATTAAGACTTGAATGGTTTATTTAGTTTTCTAATTAATGTTGTCTTTTGTAAAAACTTTAATAAAATTGAAAAGAAAAACAATAAAAGAAAATGAATTGTTATTTTGTGAACTGAACCTGAACGCCGATGATTTGGTAGGGTTGTTTATTATTTAATGACAAAACCATTCTGATGATTGTTTTCGATTTAACTCCACCGCTTCCAATTAACAAAAGAAGTCGAAAACATAAATCCAAGTCCAATTCATTTCGCGGTGGTGTGTAATGGGAATCGCGGAATTTCGAATGGACGGATGCGACGTGAGCGAGTCCCGCTCTCCTGGTTTTTGTCCCATTGTTTCCTCGTACACGTTTGTATGCAAAAGGGTGGTGGTCGAAGTGGAGGGACACAGAGGGGAGTGGATTTAGTGGATGAGCGCGCGGTTTAACATCCAGGGAATCAATTTAATTCGGCGACAAACATGCAATATACATATATACATCATAATGCGAAATGAATTAATGGCCACAGAAACCTTTTACTGGAAGAGAACAGCTCTGCGTGTGATCGATTACGATCGTCATTTAAAAACCAATTACCAACTAGTGCACATGATTAATTATTCGTATTTATATTTATGAGTGCATTACACTATAACTGTAGCGAATTCTTCCATAATTAATGATAATCGTCTTTAATTCACTTTATGTATTGTTTTTTTATTTTAATTAACTACAAAATTAACTATATTTCAACCAATCTATTTATATAGTTTCTTTATACAAAATAAATATAATAATTAAGTCATTAGACAATTAAAAATTCTAATAGCTTTTTAAATGTAATTTATTACTAATGTTTTTTTAATATTATTAAAGTTTAATTCTTAATTAAGATATTCTTCACTGAGCAGCGTGTGAAAATAATCAAATTTTATCTACAAAATTAACGCAATTGTGATAACGCGAAGAGTTTAAACTTATCAATTTTTGATCAGAGGCATGGTGACAACAATATAGTTTTGCTGCCCATACTGCTTGATCGGCAATGAAACTCTTAAAGCAATTTTTGCAAGAAGGATTATTTCGCAAAACTCTGAAATCACGTTTATCCGACTAAACCGCTGCAGGAGAAAAAAATAAAGTGGAGGAATAAGCCAAGAAACCATAAATATTTTCATTTATAACAATAAAAGATTAACTTCTACAAATGTAGCTTGTAATATGAATTTGATAGTACAAATTACAAGAACCAAATAAAAAAAAAATTTATATAAAAGCAATACATGTGAAATAAATGTCATGTTAATTTATAACTCATGATAATGATGTACCGGATATATTAATTAAATCGTATCTGCACGTATTTATAATAAATATGTGGTATCGTTAGTCGTTGTAAGAAATTAGTCATTCTATAGTAAATTAAATGTTAGGTGGTATGTGTTTTTCTTTTTTTTTTTACTGAAAAACTAGTTTGAAAAACTAATTTGTATACAAGTCTTTTGTGTAAAAAAAATAAGGAACTTGATGAAATTGTCATATTTCTTATGAAATATTGCTTGATTTTAAGTAGTTTTCAGCAATCAGACAAGTTTAAGTCTCTCTAACAATTTATATTGTTTCAAAAACGATCGTAAGTGCAATAAACTTAGAAAAATAAAAGCTTTATGTAAACCAATTTCTTTAAATTTATTACATACTCTACGACGAGTATAAATTCTCATATATAAGTAAAAACCTATCTCATGTGAACTATAGACAACATTTTTTATTTACTACCACTACACGTGAAGTTTACAGTCTCTATAAATTTGAATGAACACGATTTTAGTTTGATATTAAATTGTTCTCTTCTAACACATTCTCTAAGATTTATGTAACTAAAGTTTAAATATAGTTCTTATTCTATTAAAGCGTCAATTGTTGGTTATTTTTATTACAATGATAGCCATTATTATCATTGTAATAAAAATAACCAACAATTTTCTCCACTTCAAAAAGGTTCGTATAGGAGATACAATACTAGTACAGTGGAACCTGCATAATCCATTCCAACATTTCCGGATTTTTACTCGTATAGTGAAACAATTTTCCCTATATAAACTATTGTAATATACGAAAATGCTTTCCAATTTAAACATTAGTCAAAATTGACAAACCTTTCCTAAAAGTTAAAAAGATTTACGGACAAGCTAGGTGAGTATAAATATGTAATAAAACTATGTAAAGCTTCTAAATTTACGTGGAGCTAATGATGGTAATTTGGGGTTGCTAATTGGTAGTCCTTTGCACAACAATATAACCTTTATTTGCAGAGCAAAACGAAACAGGTCGTTCGGCCTAAGCCGGTAAGTTAAAAGGACAGATATTCAGATTAAAACGGGATTTGGGGCATGAATTAGCGGAATGTTAATTATTGCTATTACTTTCGTCCGATGGAATAATAATGTGCGTTACGTGTGTCCGTGCGTTTCTGTGTGTAATGTTCATTGCTATTAGCAATTAATGTAGTTACCTATGCGTCAACTAAATAATATTAATTCGGCTAATTACGCATTCAGTGTTCGCCCGCTGTATTTAATAATCAATTAAGTTAATGATTGATTTATTGAAAACGGGGCGCCGTGCGCCAAACGAAGGGCGGCCAGTGTAGAACGCAGAGGGGCGCGGAGAGCGGCAGGGTTCGATTGATTGTGTAGCAATGATTCGCGCTGGTTAATCAGTTTATCCCCCCGGGGTGTATCCCCATATTATCCCCCCGTGGGATTGGGACATATGGTCCATGTTGACCTCCCATGGCCCACCGAAAGTCCGAACCTTGCTCATATACAGACGACCACCCCCGCTGACCCTCGTCGGGAAATGGGCGCTAACTGTGCATTATTTTGATTGACGTCACCGGTCACTTCATTATCCATCGTCCACCAGAAACTTACCGACTTTGATTTATCGCACAATCATCAGCGCTGCCAAAAGCAAATGCAAAATCGAATTTAAAATTTCAAATGGAGGTAAAAGGATGGAAACCAAAAAAAAATATCTATATACTCGTATATGAGCCTGACACGGTTCGAGATTAATTTGCCTCAATTGATTTCACATCCATTCCGTGTATTGGGGGAGCGCACATACAAAAAAACTGTCCCCACAATTTCAAACGAAAAAAAAAACTCTAAAATCATTAATCATTGCGCAGACAATTCTAAAATGATGTTGCTTTGAGTAATCTATCAATAGTATTTTTTTCAAAAATATTTCATGTTCATTCTAAACAATTGCTTTAAATTGTTTTAAAATTAATTAACGAGCATTTCGCTTAACGAGCAAAATGAATTGTAAGAAAAATGACTCGCTTAACGTGCGATGTTTCGCATAACGACTGACGATGAGAAGAGAAGTCCGGGTTTGCGCTCCTGATACATCATTTTTAAAACTTGTGTTCACATATAATGTATATTTTTGAATATTTTTCACTATATGAGTAAAAATCCGGAAATTTTGGAACGGATTAATCTCGTTAAGCGAGGTTCCACTGTATATGTATTTGCTGCAATACATGTATACCATGTGGATAACTACTATTTTAGAATATTACCATTAAATAATTTAATTCAGCGGTCTCCAACTTATTAGATATTATTTTTGCAAATAATTGAAAATAAATTATTACTATACTTCAAAAATTTCAAATATACTAACATTAATGTACAGACTAGCAAAAATCTTTCGCGTTCCACCAGTTGGTGACCGCTGCTCTAAAGCACGAAATAAATGTGTTTCTTTCTTGCTTCTGCTTGAGAGAAATCCATAAGCAAATCATGTTCGTGTTTTTTTTTATTGTAAAAATAATATTTTGTAAAGGTCATTAGTGTACAACATAGTAAGCTTAATAAAAAGTAAATAAAAACTTACATTTATTATATACTTTCCAATGTTTGTATTTTAATTAATATTTATATATATATATAATAGATTATTCGGAAATTAATT
>NW_017095505.1:0-8308 GCF_001412225.1 Nicrophorus vespilloides
CATGAAAGCTTTATACAATTTTTGTTGTTGTTGCGGAGGATGGTAAGTTTCAAAGAAGACGTTTATTATCTTGGGTTCGTTGAAAGCGTAGTTAAAGTATAAAGCAGACACACATCCGAGGATACTAGGAAAGGACATATTTTCATCACTTAAGTGAGTTTATCGAACGTATTTCCACGCGGGGGGAGAAAAATAGTTGTGTTTCTCTGAAAAGAGGAATCGCTTACACACATATATACACACACGTGTGCACACTCTGATATAGTATTATGTGCTTGAAGTAGGGAAAAGGGAGGATGGAGGAAGGCTGCAAAGACGACAAGGACGAGCAGTAAACTTTATACGACATCTTCTATGCAAAACCATTTGACAGATAGAGGAGGAACTGGGTGGTGGTGGTTTGGGAGCGGCGCAGAGCGGAAAGGCAAGGTAGGTATGTTATGTATTCACTTTAACTTTGTGATTAAGTAAAATTATTAGTACGCCGCGTCTCTGACATGATATCCTCAACTACTCAAAATGAGAGCCACCTTCGGATGAGTGCGACAAGGACGAGGATGGAATGAGAGGAACAGACTTTGCCACACTTGCAAAAGATGATATCTTCCACGTACACACATACAGAAAGTGAGTCGCAAATACTCCACAAACCTTCCCCCCTTCGCTCACACAAACAATCGCAGACAATCAACATTCATTACTTCCACGCTAAAATTTCCAAACCTCCGCCACCCGTCCCACGATATGTACTAGTTACTTACTTACTCTTGACTCTCTTGAATAGTTATTAGTTATAGCAGAAGAGCAAACAGAACTCCGACCGAAACTTAATATATTAAAGTTTCATCCGAATTAATCAACAATTCAAATAAAGAACTTCATTTTTTTTTCTCATTCTTCGTAACTTCGGATCACGTCTTCAAGATGTAAGAAGATCTTCCAGATTACATTGCGCCATATACGTCATTTTTATTTCGATAATCTATTGGGTTAGGATCTTCAGATGTTTGCTGTTTATTATCCCTTTTCCTATTACAATATAGGACCCTTCGATATATTCCTGTTCATATTTATTTTACAGAAGAGGATTATACAGCTGACACAACAATATTTAAGACACAACAAACATTCATCTTGTATACATATAAATATAAAAAAAATATTTATAAACCTTGATTATATCATAATTTAGCTGTTTAAATTACTAATTATCTCCACCAAGTTATGTGCAGTTATATAATCATTCAGAATTAAATTAAGTCTTTAGAAATAAACAAATCCTTCAGATATAAATTAAGTTTATGTTTAACAAAGCGTTTCTCAACCGTCGCGTCCCATTTGGGGGCTTCAAATTACAGACTTTGCTATATCGAAACTTCGTTATCAATTGTATGATTGTATTTTTATTAGTTGAAAAGACTACGTTCAATATACAATACATTTTTATCATATGACTGTTCAAGCGAAATGACAGCTGTCACCTTATATCAAAGTAAGAAACTGGTTAAATAATCTTAGCAATTGAGTCGTCAAAAGCCATCTTCTGTAAAATTGAAGAATTGGTAAAATTATCTTGAAATGTAATGTGACATCTTGTGTCAATTTGATGAACTGGTTAAATACTCTTAGCAAGGACAGTCGTGAAATGACAGCTGTCACCTTGTTTCAATGTGGAGAATTGGTAATTAAGTTGCAAAATGAGAGCAGTCACTTTGTTTCAATGTGAAGAACTGGTAATTAAGTCGCAAAATGACAGCTGTCACTTTGTTTCAATGTGAAGAACTGGTAATTAAATCGCGAAATGACAGCAGTCACCTTTTTTCAATGTGAAGAACTGGTAATTAAGTTGCGAAAACACAGCTGTCATCTTGTTTCAATGTGAAAAACTGGTAATTAAATCGCAAAATGACAGCTGTCACTTTGTGTCAAAATGCTCTTAACAATTGACTCGATTTACAAGAAAATATGCAGGATCGCGAGACTGAAAGGTTAAGTTGCGATTTATTTATCCTTTTTCTTGTAAATATTACAAGATTACAGTATAATCCACATTCCTCACTAATTACGTCATCTAAGATGTAAGATGTACAAAATTAAAAAAAAAACTTATATACTAAAATGTACGTTGATAACATCATAATTCATCTACTTCAATTACTTATAACATGATCCAAGTTGTGCACAGTTATTATATAAAAAAGTTTCTGTTGAACAACAGCGTTGTAAGAAATTAACTTTCGGAAAGTTTTCCGTGTGTTTGCGCACGGACATACATCGCGGGTGAAAAATTGTAAAATGAAGCGATTATTGAATTAGAAGACAGAGAGAAAATATTGAGGTCGGTGAGAGGAAATAAAACTCACGAGGCAGGTCAATTCCTCTTGGGCAGCGCAGACTTTCGATTTCTTCTTATGTTTGTGCTCCACCTCGTCATCATCATCAAAAGTTAAGAAAGGCGCAACAGTGTCACACATGCCCTTTTATATCTTTTCGGTGTCATCCTGCGGTCCCCACAATCCTGAAACAAACAGGATGAATCGGAACAAAAGTCTGTATGAAATTAGATACAGTACATCTAATGGCGATTGTATAGTAAAAGCATTACATTTTGTCTATTTACATTTATTGTTGTAATTGGTAAGCATTGCTTAATAAATTCGTACGGTTAAGTCAAATGAAGTTAAGCCTTATTATATTAAAAACCTAACCTAACTTGACCTAACCTAATATTTTTTATAATTATCCCTTTTAATTGATCCCACATCTAAAGTACATCTAAAGGCAAGTAAAAGTGATAAATATAATAATTCGTCATTATTATATAACTATAATTTGAGTATGTAATTGTTCTTTCTTTATAATTTAAATATTAAAATAACTGTACATAATAAAACTTTGAATGGAACTGTTTTGTATTTTTTGTATATGTGTAATCTAAATGCTGTTTGTATATAAAAAATGATGAATTTAATAGAGAATATTAACAGATTAAACTATTTCATTAGAGCAGGATTTCAGGTCGGGCATTTTGTATAAGATTTAAGGTTTGTGATATTTTATCATGAAGGAGTTAAGCGGTAATTAATTCACGTTAATCTGCTAATGGATGTACAAAGTATTAGTACCTAAATCGTATGTCCAGTAGACGAGGGCTGCGGCAAAAAGACCTTTGAATCCTGTGGATAGAAATCCGAAAAGACCACCGAACGCGCTCGGTTTCTTCGTTGGACATGGACACAACGGCGGTGGACACATCTTCTTCAGTTCGGCTCCGGTGCATACCCTAATGTGTTTTACTGCTGCCGCAGTTATTCCTGACAAAAAAAGAAAAATATTTTAGAAATTAAGAAATTTATTATAAATGAACAAATTCTTTAGAAATAAAGGAATATTTTAAAAATTTACAAATTCTTCAAAAAAAATAAACTAATCCTTTATAAATGAACAAATTTATTCTTGAGAAATAAACAAATCGTTGAGAAATTATGGATTTTAAGAAAAGAAATCCTTGCAAAAAAATCATTTAAAAATAAACAAATCTTATTGAAATTAACGAATCCAATTTTAAACTAATTCTTCAGAAATCCTTTATTAATGAACAAATTGTTTTTTCAGAAATGAAGAAATTGTTGACCAATAAAGAATTTCAGAAGTAAAAAAAATTCTTTAGTATTAAAAAAACTCTTTTGAGAATTAACGAATCTTTCAGAAATAAAGCAATTCTTCCAATATTAACAAATCCTTTATAAATTAACAAATTATTTCCTCAAAAATGAACAAATCGTTGAAAAATACACAAATCTTTTCAAACTTAAGAAAGTCTTCCAAAATAAGGTATCCTTCAGAACTAAACAAATTCCTTAAAAATTTACAAATTCTTCAAGAGCCATTGAATCATTGAGAAAAAAACAAATCTTTTAGATATTAACAATAAACATATTCTTCTTCATAAATTAAGAAAACCTTCAGCAATATATTTTATAAATATACAAATCTTTAATAAATAATCAATTTCTGGGGAATTATACATTCTTCGGAGATACAACATAAAGATTTCACTTACTTGGAACAGCATATTTGCTTCTGGACGGTGGTGGATCGCACGGATCCCTCTTCTTGTCGTAAACGAGAAGATTCTGTTTTCGGGCGCACACGGATCCTGTTTTTGCCAAGTTCACAGCTTTCGTTACGAAATTTTGGACTTGTCCATATCGAAATTTCAAACATTTAAAATCCCACCCGTTTCAACCCAAATCGCGAATTTTCTGACGTTTCATTGTCAGTTTGACGCGACGTACGCCCCGGCCGACTTTCACATAAAACATTCACAGTTTAATTTTACAACAAAATAAATATAATTGAAAAGCGTTTCCGGTAAACTGTGGATAATTAAATATAAATTTCTATTTTATTAATATTCAATGCAAAATATTTAAATGTAAACTACTAATTATAATTACATTTATTTAGGAATTACATTAAGCGGATTTGTGGCTTATGTAATGTTAACTGTAATTCATTACAGATTACTATTTATTGATCAATTTCAGAATATATATACATTTCAGTATTATTCGATTATACCATATTTTTTTATTAGAGTAAATTACTGACATTTTTACTGAATATTGTACAACAGTTATTAATTATTTACTTACAATTTTCTTCAATTATCAGCAGTTATCAAAAACTGCTTAACAATGTAAAAAATATATTTTTTTACTACAAAATATACTTAACTACAAAAACTAGTTAAAACGTATGTAATTATTTGAAATGTGGATATAATTAAAGCTGCAGAACCGTTTATTTTGATGAGCAAAGTAAATAAATTGAGCGCACTTATTCGAAACTGCGTTCGGCCGTTGGACAGTTTAGGTAAAGGAATTACCTTGCGGATGTTAACGTTATTCTTAACGGACTTAACGGAGGGAGAGAGAGAGAAGAGAACATAATGGAAATTGTTGAAAAGTAGTTAATTTGTTGTTCGGTTCTCGAGCGTCGGCCTCTTCGGATGGGGCTCTATTGTGAGCCATAAATAAAATCAAGTTTATAAATAGATTTTGCGAAAAGCAATAGAGAAGTGTAGTTCGGGCCCTTCCACTTCGGAGTAGTTCAATGAAATATTAAGGCCCACGGGGAACGCTAAGTAATGGAATCGATTGGTAATAGATAGTATCCATTCGAATGGATGAACTATTCCTAATGTCATTGTTGCAGATGCAACCATCACAAATACAGCAAGAGCTCCGTTTAACGCTGCTCCGATTAACGCTTTTTCAGTATTGCGCGGTAGAATTGGAATCCCGTGCTCCATGCAATTTCGTTATTTGCGTTTACCTCTTTTAACGTTGTTTCGTTTAGAGCTGGAACTAGGGTTTACACAAAAATCGACTATTTTAAAAAAACCGGTTTTCACAATTTAAACTTTTTCTACAAAACCGTTTGAAACCGGTTTTCGAATTTTTACGTTTAACTACAAATTAAAATTTAACTTTATACAAAATTAAGGACTATAACAAAATAAAATTTAATCCATAAAAAATATATAGACGAATAATGGAGATAAATGACTCATAAAACAGAACAGAACATAAAATACAAGAAAGAAAAGTAAAATACTATGGTAACATATTCAAAAGTTGTGAAGGAAATGTAAGAAAAACATGGCAAGAAATAAATAGGATGCTGGGGGGAAAAGTGAAAGATTCACAGGATATATCCAGGCTGAGATCTGGAGATGACATGATTACAAGCGGACAGGAGATCGCTAACGATCTAAACAAATACTTCTGCTCGATTGGAAAGGAGCTCACAAAGAAAATCATAGACAGAACTGGGAATCTAGACACAAACATAAACATACCAAATAAAAAAGTAGAACAAGAGACATATTTGGGAATACTATTAAACAACAAACTAAGTTGGGACGACCACATAGGATTACAAAAAAAAATGCTACGACAATTGGATGTGTGAAAAAAATAAACAAATATCTCCCAGACAAATGTAAGACGGCAGTGTACCATAGTATGTTTACCTCTAGGATGTGCTACGGTGTGGCGGTGTGGGGAAACACAACAAAAGAAAACATAAAAGCATTGTCAAGACAACAAGAAAAGCTACAAAAAATTATGTTTTCAAATAGCCGTGACACGCAGATACCGGATGTGGGGACACTGATAGAGGCACAGACAAATATTGTAATACACAAAATAGTAAAAAAACATATTAGGACCCGGATAGGCCTGTCTTTCGGCTGCGACACACACAATTATAACACGAGAGCAAGAGGAAATATTAGAATGGAACAAAATTCAACCAACATAATGAACAGGAGTTTGCTGGTGCAGGGCACCAATACAACATGGTTCCAGAGGAAATAAGAAGAGAAATAGACATAAAGAAGTTTAACACAAAAATGATGTGTTGGATGCGGACGACATAGAACATAGTAAACCAACAAGCCTGCTCAAAATACCGGTTCCAAGGAGCGTACCGAAAGAACCGAACCTGAGGGGCATACATATATAAATACTAATAAAAATGTATAAAAAAATATTGTAAAAATTGTATATAAATAAAAAAAAAAATATATATGATTATAACAAGGAAAGCATCTAGTGCTCACAAAGATCTTTGTTTGGGATAGAAAATTTGCAGAAATAGACAACAATCTTTTACTTGATACGTGCACAAAAACGTCACATTCATTACTAGTACGAGCACGTTGGATAGTCCAAACAATTAGAGTATTCATTTCTAATTATTGAGAAAATTGATGATTTATAAAGAGACTCAATTTATGAAGCTTAAAATAATTAATTTCTATAATTTAAGTCTAGGCTCAAAAACCGGTTTTTTAGTTGAAAGAACCAGGTTTTCCGACCAACTCTACCTGAAACGTTAAATGTGGTCTTACTGTACTATTTACTGCTACACTTGAAAGCTTCTTCAATTGGAATGAATTCAAGCGAAGGAAGATTGATGAGACTTTATTTAATTCATCGCGCGTTTTTGATCCGCAACGGACGAAAAAACCATAAATCCACTCTGTTTGTTTTCATAATAATCGTGGACAAAGCGAAATCACATCATCTCACATTTGATTCACGAATTATATCACATTTTTTTTTAGTGAGGGACGCTCGTAAAGACAATAAAGATTACGTACTAATGCCTCGTAATGGGTCCAACTCGTAGTATATAAATATATATATAATTTCTCTCTCTACAATTTTCCTTCTCTTTCCCGCCAATTCATTTGTACATTCGTTGCGCTCTTTTACTCACACACAACAACCGCAAGCATTTAATTCCATCCCCGAAATAAAACTCGTTTTACGCCGACTCAATTTACGACGATTCGTAATAACGCTGTTGCGTATTTTGTATTAACTTGTGTTAGCTTTTTACTTCTGTAAAAGGTGGATCACTGCAAATATGGTTTCATTTTACGCCGATTCGATTTGCGCTGGTTTTTGCATTAATGAAACTGTGGCGTAAATCGCAAATTTTGAGATTATAAATAAATTAGTTTTATTGTCTAATAAATAAAGAAATGTGAATAAATTCGTCTTTGATAATTGTATTAAAAGGACCAAAAATTGAAGTATTCTTTTAAATTAGAATATTAATGAAGTTATAGATTCTAAACAAATGAGTTTTATTACTAATAAGCAAAGAAATTTCTCTAATTAATAATTACATTATTAGTTATAAAAATGTATGTAGTTTTAAAACATTTCTTAAAGAAAATTCAAATAATTTACATTTACAAAATTTGATTTAATTATTAGTATACATTAACAAATTGAATATGAAAATATAAACTTAATATTCAAAAAAAATAACTATTATTATATTTCGAAATAAAATCATAAAAAAAATATTCAAAAAGTATTTAATTTTTCGAAAATCTATATCTTCATATAAAAAAGTATGAATTATTAAATTGATCTTAATGATGTTAAATGATCGCTTTTCAGCTTTCGAACAATCGACTATTGTTTGTTAATGGATACTGGAGGAATCGATGATTTTCAAAATTATCTGCATGTGTGTATATATATCAAATAGATTGATGCTCCTTGGCTGTAAGGAATTTCCATTGTCTACTGTGCCCGAGGTAAATTCATTAGCGGATAAGAACTTCTTGCAAAGCTTGGATTGAAAATCGATTCGCACGCTTTTTCTCTCTCTCTCTCTCCCCCTTTTCAACCCCTTTCCATTTCCGCTCTTTATCTTTTTTTATTGCAATAGACAGTCCACTAGACTGATGGCTTTTGGATCAGAGGTCCAGATATAT
>NW_017095506.1:0-3100 GCF_001412225.1 Nicrophorus vespilloides
TTCAAAGTTGCGAGGGCACGCCACTACACAGCGTCTTTGGTCCACAGAATAGCCCTTTGAAGCAGTTGACTTTTTTTTGATTTATTAAATTTGTATTATTGTATTGAGATTGTATTTTGTTCTGTTTCAATAAATACTATTATTATAACTTAAATTAAGAAAAAAATAGTTAACATGCTGGCCAAAGGGCTATCGACCGAGATCTATATTGCTTGAATAGGAAAAATCCTTAATTTTTGAACCTCCATAAGCAGTGCACTTCGGCGCCGCAAAAGCAGATAATACAGAAAATTAGAGAACTCATCCCTAAGAATTATTCGAGTCACCTGCATCCAGTACATCATCTATAGCAGAACAATAGACAAAGTAATAAGAATCACAATAGTCTTGGTACTGGCAGACTTACTAAACCTAATATTGATATCAAAGATTCCAATTATAAATCCCGCAAATGTATACCGAAGACGCAAAAGGACATCAAACGATCACCCCTGAGATTCAAATATGAGTGTCAAGTGTCAATCTGAGTGTTCTGGAGAAGGTACACGCTAAGGGTCGCTGCATTCCGTATGCAGGGAGAGCCAAACTACGGCTTCAAGAGATGCAACTCCATTCAACATTGTACTCGCATCATAATTTCTGCTGGGTTTGCCTAAAAAATAAAATGTTAGTTTCTCTCAGTGGTTAAGATGGAAATTAATAGTTAAACCATATTATCACAACAACTAGCACTCCAAATATTATCCAGACACTAAGAATCATGGGTGAGATAAAAATTTTCAATTTATATTTACCCCTATCTTTACTGCGCATTACACTCAGTTTGACACTTTCATTTTCGATCTCAGGAGTAAACGTTTGGAATCTTTGATATCAATATTCCGTTTAATAACTCTGCCAGAAAAAAGTCTATTGTGATGACTTTTCTAATTCTTATGGGTGACTTTTCTAATTTTCTGTACCATCTGTTTTTGCGGCGCTGAAGTGTATTGCTCAAGAATGGTGATTCTGAAAATTAAGGAAATTAAAACAACGCCTGGCTACATATTTTATAAGAACCTCTTATTTTGATTGTTATCATCTGCTGTTTCGTCCTCACTTGGAACTATACTGTAGTTTCTAAAAGGAAAAGGGTTGATGATGATGAGATCAACCTTTTTGGTTGAGGCACTCTCCTGTCCTCCAACTTCTCTTTTCCATATATTACTAAGCATCACTTCTTCATGATCATCATCACTGGTTGCATTGTAATATTCTGATTGGATTGTTGTCGACTTCTTGATAGTCTTGGCCACTTGAATTTAAAATGATGTTAAAATACCACCTTCAACTGAAAAAATATTGTAATTGTTGTCAAATGAACTTTGAAAAAGTAATTAGTTGAAAAGGTCTCTAGTATAGTCGGACACCAAAATATAGCTATAAATTCGGTTATAAAACAAAAACGGGTATAAATCAAACATTCCTCAATCACCAATCCTTAATCAACCAACCAATAGAATCATCTGAATCATTTGCTTTCCGTTCAATCCCTGCCTCTTCTCATTTCATTTTGTTGCCTCATCAATTCAGTCTGTCTCAACTTTCTTATTTTTCTTAGTTTATATAAATCATTCAACACTAAATTAGTGGGGACACCAACACCTTTTCCATCTATCATACATTCTACTATCCCAGTCATACTCCTTTCAATCTCATATATTGGGCAGTCGATAAGCATGTGCCACACATACAATACCTCTATGCTAGATCATGTTCTTCATAGCATACCACATATCCTGCCACTCCTTAATCATAGCATTCATGATGGTAATCCTAACCTTCCTAGCTGTTTGAGTGCTTGCTTGAAGCCAGTTAATCTATATACATCGTGAAGCTCATGACTGTCCCAATTCCAATGCTGAGGTATTTAACCTCTCTATGCATGAACAAGGACTTTTCATAGACCCTGAAAGCAGGTGGCCGGTCGCCTAGGCACATAAAGCAAGTTCAGACTTGCTAGGAGAAAGCTTAACACCCACCTGACCTGCCCAATCCAGAATCCACTATATCAGCCTCTGTTTTCTTGGCATACCTTCCACCAACAGGGCCAGGTCATATGCAATCATATGATACCAACTTCCTGAAATCTTTATGCACATCCAGCATAGTGTTCCACATAAACGGCCCACAAAATGAATCCTGCACACATCCTCTACTGATGCTCTTCTTCACTGTGAACTCTGACAACGACACTCCTATCAGTCGGATTGTGGGACCACATAGTCTACAGGCTACATCGTTTCTCTCCCAACATTTCTAGCAGTCAACCCATCTTAGATGAACAAATGCCCCTTTGAAGTCAATGGACTTATCTAACTCACACAAAGCTGTTTCAGTGGATTTGCCTTTCAGGAATCCCAGGAATTATTTGTCCACTGTACCATCAGTCTCTCTAATATTTTGTCCATGACTGGAAGTAAGCATACCAGCCTGAATGATCCCACCTCAGACTGTGGTTTGCTACTGGTTTTCTGAAGAATTATACCACTTGCTGTACAATTCATAGCTTCCTCAATATCTTCCATTAGAGTTCTGTGTTTTCATCTGCTCTTATAATCGACAACTTTTTCGTACCTTATTTACCAATGCTATTTTAGTCGCGTAGTAACCGCCCCTTTGCCGAGTTTTTCTACGCCGTACGTCTGATTGTGCAAAGAGTGTACCTGATTCCTAAGCTGTGGACCACGCTACGCAACCGTTAGTTGTACGTAATTAATTACTCAATCAATCTTAACACTTTTATTAGTAGCGTCGACCTCCACGTCTGTATACACTACTTCATGGATTCACGTAATCTCACTATATTTATCAACTACCACCAACTCCATACTCTATGGCTGCACACTGTAATCACCGTTGCTGCGTACTGCTTGTACGTTCGTTCACCCAGGGGCACCAAGTCATATGAGAAATCTGTTGTATAGCAAAAGCACATAACGCGGCGCCACAAGTACCAACAAATATAAAAGCGCCAAATAATTTGAAATTTAAAATAATAAAAAAAATTTATTGTTTTAACGTTTTCGCACTATTTATATTTGTATCCGCGACTGCTTGA
>NW_017095507.1:0-22672 GCF_001412225.1 Nicrophorus vespilloides
AAGTGATGTCCGTCCTCCGACAACTTTTCTAAGCAAGTTCTAATCACTGTATCTCCTCTGACAATGCATCTTGTTTGGCTTAAATCCATTTCAGCAATATATTTTTTGTTGGTACAAAAATCTTCAAGTGTTCACGATGTTACTAGAATGTTTTCTCGATGCAAACTGATGTTGATCCACTGCAAATACGAGAATATTATGCAAAAATAATACCTCCTGGGTGGAGGAGGGTCAAAATTTCTATGAAAAATTAGTTTTTATATACGAGTGCATAAATAAATTCCAAAAATAGATATGCTATTACCTGAATTATCGAAGGGTATTGAGGAGAAGTTTTATGACATTTCAATTAACTTGTATAACATTATTTTATTATATTGTAGTCAGGAAAAATGTATTTTTTCTTCATTTTAATTATTATTTTTAACATTAAAAATGTCTTTAAATTTTTTTTTTATGTGGTTATAATTTTATTCACAATCTTTTCATCAATGTGAACATTTATTTGGATAGTTACCATTATGATGATTTTGAACATTGATAATTACTTAAATCTATATACTAAATCTATTGGTTTACAACGCTTCAGCCTGTTTATGGTTTCACTGTTGTCGAGTAGGCCAATAGCCAGAATATTAGTATGTAATTCCAGTCTATTTTGGTATCTACTACTAAATGTTGCTATTGTATCCTCGACCAAATATGAAGAGCCCTAATAATATTTCTTAGGAATTTTGATTGAAACCTGTGTATAATTTGTATGTTCGATTTACTGGCCGCATTCCACAATTGGATATCATACGTCCTTACTGGTTTCAGTATTACTTTGTATATAAGAAATTTATTTTCTACTGATAATTCCGATATTATCTCTAGAAACCAGTAGAGTTTTAAAAACTTTATTTCTAATTGCTCCCTCTTAGCCTGAATGTGATCTTTCCAGGTGAGTCTTCTGTCATGATGCAAGCCTAGATATTTGACTTTTGTTGCTTTGGGCAGATCTTGTCCATTAAGTCTTACAGTTGGGTAAGAGTCTTAATTAGCGTGAATGATATAACATAATGTAAATTACGATAATGCGTTCCTTGCCTGAAAAAAATATAACCTGGTCTCCATTTTTAATGATTTTGCTTTTCATATCTACGCTTCTTTTTACTTTTTGGCTTTTCATTCGGTGACATGCAAGTGTTATTAAATTTTGCACTACAAAATCACAAATAACATGTCTGAACACAAGTTTGGAAATTTTGTGATCACAAACAACATTAAGATGCATCTAGAATGATCACTAATACTAGGAACTGTTTTCCAATTCACACACGGATATTTGTTTAAATTACTTGTATCAATTAGGGGACTTGGTGGAGGTCTCTTTATACTGTAAATATTTGTTTACATAAAATAAAGCGTACATAATGTGTTTATATATTATAATAATGATTGGACACATTTTTTTTTGCAATTACAGCAAATACAAATTATGTTTGCAAATTATAGTCCGCTATTAAAAAAGATGACACAGAAAATCGAATATGGTCAATATATTTGAAAATACACATATAATTTGTGTACACAAGTTTTAAAAGTGATGTAAAAGGTGCGAAATCCGGGACTTCTCTTCTCATCGTCACTCGTTACGCAAAACATCGTTCGTTAAGCGAGTCATTTTTGTTACAATTTTGCTCGTTAAGCGAAATGCTCGTTATGCGAGGTGCTCGTTAAACGAGGTTCTACTGTATATTAAAATCCCGATTGTATCAAAATATATATGTGATACTGTCGGGATTATGGTTGTCGGGATTTCAAAGGTTAAGATTTTGGTTGTCGGGATTTCGATTGCCATAGTGTTATATGTTGGCTAATAAATTATTGTTTCTTTCTATTTTCTATTGACAATGTTGCCCATAATCATAAGCGGTGATAAATTAAATTTCTTATAATTGAAAAAAAAAATCTTATACTAATTTCGTTAATTTGATAATTAATCCATATTACTAAACGACACGCTAATTGATCTAGTTGTTTTTTTACACAAGTATTTCAATATTGAGCGCGCGGGGCTATTGTGTGTATGTATGTGGGGGGGCGGTAAAGGCGTGGTGGCCACATGTCATTGGCGGCGGCGGACCCCCTGCGGGCCAATCGCACTTCCGGTTACCTGTTTCTCTGTTTACTGAAATTGTGCGAGCCGTTCAACGGCGGTGGTGGTGGCATCAGAATCGGCGGCAGTAGCGGCGGCATCGGACAACCCTTTCCCATCCACAAAAAGCACACCGCCCCCCCATACTTCCCTTCGAAATCCGGCCGCAGCTAATACAAAATCTACTAAATTAATCACAAATAAAAAGTGAATGTGGATGATGAGTAATTTACTGAATTCCAAAGCATTAAACGAGCAAATGAAACCGAAGAACAGCATTTTGTACATTACATTTTTAAAGAGCTGCTGTCTGTTTTTTTTATATCTACAATGGTGCTTTTTGCGGATTCCATATCAAACATTTTAAACCTTATAATTTAATCAAAACGCATTTGTACGTTTTATTTAGCAAAATGTACCAAACAAGTATTTTCTGTACTTTAGATGCACTCTATTTTGTTGTGTTTGATGACAATGCTTGTAATACTATGAAAAAGTTAACATTTTCTACCTAATAATTAAAACACATTTGCATGATTTGTGTAGCATTTTGCTTTGAAACCAACGGTAACCTATGTGCATATAGTACAAAATTTTCAGAAAAAAATAATAGTTTGTTGATAGGTACACTGGAACCTCACTTAACGTGCATTGCTTAACGAGCGACGTTTCGCATAACGAGTGACGATGAGAAGAGAAGTCCTGGATTGCGCGGTTGCTACATCAGTTTTAAAACTTGTGTACACATATGTGTATTTTTGAATATATTAACCATCTTCATTTTTTTCAACTCTGTTTACAGCAAACTATATTATCTAGTCATTCTAGTGGAACGCATTATCGAATTTTGCATTAGTTTATATGGGAAAAATTGTTTCACTATACCAGTATTTCATTATACGAGTAAAAATCCGAAAAATTTGGAACGGATTAAACTCGTTAAGCGAGGATTTTGAAATTTGGAAGAAGTAAATAATAATTTAATTATTTCTCAGAAAATAATTTAACTTACATATTAATATTTCAAATTATAACTGGATATTTATGTAGTTTAAGAACAGATTCATAGTTTTATCATTATTTAATAGTATTTACATCTGTTAAATAACTATTTTGAAGATAATAAGCTTACTAATTATAATAGTTTAGAAATTAATATAAATTTCTACTAATAGTACTGTAGTAATATTTTCATAAAAAATGTCTATTTTTAGAAATTTTAATATTTCTATCTCAATTTATCATAAGCGATTAAACAATATAAAATAATTGTAATTACAGTAATGTCTCGCATAGTGTGGATGAATGAAATACGATAATTTAAACATTTCAAAACAAACTAAATTTTTATTTATCTTTTGATGAAAATAACATCAAAAAATTATCGGTTTATTTATTTGAAAGAGTCAAGTTTCTTTTTGTGCGGTTTTTTTATGTGTTTAGTCCGGTTTCTAATAGTCGGTGATAAAATAACTTTATATCTATAAAATAAAACCAAGTATTTTATATTACTTATTTGATAATTTTAAAAATTAACCAAGTAATAGGTTCAAACATTTAAATTGAAGTATATCTGTTAGACCAGTGGTCCCCAACCCCCGGATTTAATAGACTTTGGACGATTATTTATGTTTTTACTAAGTTGTGTTTTTATAAAAGGTTCAATGAAAATACTATTTAATATTTAGAATCTTATTTAAAAAAAAGTCCTTGTAATGTTCCGTGGTATTAAAAATTTTGAATTTAGTGGTCCGTGAGATTCAATATTTGGAGTTTAGTGGTTCGTGAGGTCGAAGAGGTTGGGGACCACATCAAATTTTATAGGCTAACACGAAAATCGGTTTTGATGTTTGGTGAAATAAAAAAATTTATTTAAAAATCGTAAAAGAATGTACAAAGTTTAAAGCAAATCTTCCACAGATTAATTTGTAAGTAACATGAGAATTATATAATTTCTTTTTATAGAGAAATATTTAATCATCCTTTAAATAAGTCTGATTCAAATAAATTAGTCAGACTTTTGTTGCCAATTCTTACATTGATTTGTAATTAAGACACATTTAAATAAAAACACATTAATTTTATTAATATCCTATTAAAATGCTATTTATTGTACATATCCATAATGAAATTGTATTTTTTCACCAAAAATAATATTTAAATATGTAACAAAATCTGATTTTGTTTTATATTTTAATATACACTTCCGAAAGTAAGTTAATAATTTAAATAATTTAGATGTTTATTAATTAAGACAACGAATTTTATTTCTTTGTATAATCTTTTAAATTCAAAAGTCTTAATCGTAATAACAGTTTGAATTAGTAATGCCGACGTTCCCGGCTCCTCCACCATTTTCTAATTTATTTATTTACTCCTCGTCTCTGCTCTTCGGATGCAAAGCAGTTCCATTTTTGTTTTGTTCCCATTGCTACTCTCTCTCTCTTTCTTTCTATGTACATGAAATAATGAAATATTTAGATGAAACAGGAAAAGTGCGTGCGAGAGACTTCAATTGGGCGTAGCTGAAAGCGGAACGATGGAAGGGAGGAAAGCCAGCCCCCTCTCCGTCAGGTGCGCTCCAGGAGGAGCTGTTAAGGATTTCCCGTCAGACAATCCGGCAGAAAATACGCGCAACCTAAATCGCGAATACTCTGTTGCTCCTCCGTGGTCTCGAGGAAGAAACCAGTTAACCGATTATTTCCTATTACCTTTCGTTTGTCTTCTCATTTTGTCCCCTATGATTAGCATGTTTTCGAGGTATTTCCGGTGCGCGACATGAATCAAGACCAGGAAGTGCCAGCCGTCACAACGGAGCTCGCAAGAATCGTAAGTGCATTGAAATTACTCAAAACATACACATTTTTTTCCCTCAAAATATAATTGGTTTTAAATATAATAACAATAATACTTACTTCATCATACAAATAAACACAAAACTACAAGAAATAATTTATTTACTTAAAAACATAAGTAAGTAAATGTTTACAAAAACATATTTATAAATCACATTAAAACATCTATTAACTAACAAATTTATCAATGAATTTATTTATCTTGGAATCATTATAGTTGGTGAATTTTTTTGTTGATATTCATATAAATATATACAAACTTATATCATTAAATCAAAGCGACGGATTTTTGTAATACTATAATTTTCTAAGTTATCGTATTTTCCTTATTGGTTCCTTCATATTAATTATAAAATAATGAAGAGTTTTTAATATATCAAAATTGTGTAGGTTTACTTTATTCAATTGGCAATGAAATTGTTACACTAATGAAATAGTATATAAAGTAGATTGTTAACGTAATTATTTTCTTATTATTATTATTATATAAATATTATTATTATTAATCTGTAGATTTTTTCTCCTAATATTGACAGATTTTTTTATCGGAATTTTGATCTTTTTTTACTATTTTATATGAGTTTGATAATAATTTTCCAATTGGATGAATGAATACTCCTATATTGCAAATCATAAACATAGTTTTAACGCTCCGTCCCAGAATAATTGTCAAATCTGGGAATTGAATGTGTTCCAAAATATAATGCAAAATATATGCAAACGGATATATAACGTATATTTTCACGCCAAAAATATAACATAAAATGCAAAAAAATTGAAAATTAATTATAAGTGTAAGTTATGAGTAACATTTAACAAATTAATGACTATAAACGGTTATTCAATGTTGAACAATGTTCTCTGCAAACGCAGTTTGTCCTTGCTCATGTGAGGAAGCTTGTAATCGTTTCCTCGTTTATGAAGCATGGTCAATTCCATACACTTCTGCAATTTAATGAAAACATTGTCTAGTTTTTCCGCGGTTATTTTGTCGCATGCTTTATACACGGCCGCAATGAGTTCATCAATACTGGACGAGGACTGTTTGTGTTGTAATGTTTGAATGGCGTTAAAGAAACCCAAATTTACATGTTCTTTATGGAAGACAATAATATGTTATTTATTACAGTTATTATTAAATTTCTCTTAAAACGTAATTATTATTTTTAAAGTTTGTGTTTAATTACCATTTGAAAATAAATATAGAATCACTATTTGTTTCTTATTATTTTTATACGTTATGTATAGGTTATAGATTCTAAGCACATTCTTATTCATTCTCCCCTATTTATTTCACATTCTTCAAAGAATTGACATTTTCTGTATAATGTATACATTGTCCCACTGTGCATCTATACCGTAACATATATAGAGATATTATCTGTCTTGCCTTCTAATATGCTTATATTCGTCCCAATTTGATAAAAAGTAAACCACACAAGTGTTATTTACGTAAATATGGTGGCTAGACCGGTTCAATAAAAAATTGGGATGCTTCTCTAACGTTTCAAAACTTCCCTTGTAGAACTATTTATATTTGGCCTTAAAATACGCTTCAGTTTCGGCAATCATTTCTTCATTGGAGCAAAATCTCTTTCTCTTAGGCATTCTTTTTAGGTCTGCATTGCCAAATTTGTGAGACCGCGTTTAAAATCAACGAACAACTTCTCTACCATTTGTCTCGACGTAGAAGAATCCCCAAAACACTTATCAAGCCATTGCTTTGCTTGAACGGTATTTTTTCACATCAAAAAGCAATGTTTTATCAATACACGAATTTTTCCATTATTTTGAAAATTAGAAAAGTGGCGTTACTAAAATCACTTTAACTTGTGAACTTAATGTCAGATTGTAATGAAATTTTGAGAGGCGCCGTCTGAAAGTTATAAATAATGTAATGTAATAAAAATCATATGAATTTGTCGATGAAGTCGCCATCTATATGTCATCCTACGAACTTATTGAGTGAGGTGTTACAACGGTCCCAAAAATACATTTTGATGACACCGGAACATTGTATTATTTTTTTTTCCTACCAAAAGTTTCTGTTGGCACAGTGTCAGATCGAAGAGTTCTAAATTCTCCATTATAAGAATATTAAATTTTATACTTTTACTAAAATTTGAAAATACTATGTTGCTAGTTTGGTGTCTTAATGTATTAATTAATTATAATAAATATAAGTATTTGGAGCAGACTTAAAATTATCCTTCTATAATAATTAAATGTCATGTAGAATACATATTTTTTTTGTATTATTTGTTTATTTTTTAATCACTTAGTTTAACAAAGCGCAATTGTATTTTAATCATTCAGTTCATTATAACCAAATTTTATTTTAAACACTCAATTTTATAAACTGCGTTTATATGTGATTTAAAATATGGATGTTTATGGATGATTTTTATACATGTTTTCCATTTTAATATCGTATATATTGACGACACAAAATGAAATTTTCGTATGGTTTTGAATTGGAATGCGAAGCTTAATTCGATTTCGCGGCGGTGGCTGCGGTGGCGGCGACGGCGGCGGCGTCTTCCCCGAATCAGGAAATTGAACAATCTCGGGACCGATGATGGCATTTCAAATAATTCCTCAATTAGTTGCCGAGAATCGATGTTAGTTCGCTTTGGGGAGGATGGATCTTCACACTGTATTTCACCTTCTTTCATCAGCGAGCTTTACTACATTTTTTGTTTCCATTCTTGTAGCTCTCTATACGTATTGAACTACAAATAAGTCCAGTTGCTTTAGGGGAGAGGTAATCTTTTGAACAGTGTTTGCACTAGTCATTCAGTCATTAGCTTAATTGCTCTCTGACACCTAATTGTGGTTGGTGCCCTTTCATTGTTTGCTTTTGACACACTCGCCGCACGCTCGCAAAGACATTGAGGGAAAAAGAGAGAGAGAAAAAGGTATAGAAAATAAAAGGAAGTCGGAAAAGTCAATAAATCAATTTCTTTTCGATGTGTCGAATGTGTGGGAGGGATGGACTCAATCATGCCTAAAAAGATGGGTGAATGGCTCAGACGATTTATTTTGTTAAAGTAAAGTTTACATTAGCCTAATTCACTTCTATTTTTAATCTATGATATTATTATGAAAAATATCTATTATATGTAAATATGTATTTGAACACATCAATTACTTAACTATTTCTAAGAAACCGATTTAGGAAATGCATTTTCATATAAAATTATTTAATTTTCTATATTATATTGCTTGTAGATATACACATTATAATGTGATTTATTATGTTTATCATAAATAATTTACTCACATCTTCAATAATAATGAAGATATTTTTTAAAATATTTATTAGGTAAAAATATTAGAAATATTTTCTTTAAACAATAATTTAAAAAAAAACTTTATGATTGAGAAAAAATCATCTTGGAAAATAAAGTAAAGTTAGTTCTTAAAAATAAATTCAATTTATCATTAATCTAATTATAATATTTTTGCAATTCAATTCAATTCAATTTTAATATTAGAAAAAATATAACTTTTTTTTAAAGAAAAAGCCAATTGATAGGCTTTTTTTTAATTTTCAATATTTATGCTTCTCAGTGATTACTGGAAAGTCGTATATTGGCTATAAATTTAACAATTTTAAAAGATCGATGAAACAAATATAGAAAATATTTCCAATATATTTTATGATAATGAATGTAATATTAATAAAATAAAATAACCACAATTAATGCTACACAGATAATAATTTCGCGTACCAACACTCCTTTCCTTTCTTTTGAGAAAGACGTATAAACTATATTTGCTAGTATTCACACTTCAACATACATTTATAATAATTATTTCTACTCAATAATCATAATTATTTTGTTCTTATGAATTGTGCAAAATATTGAACAAATGTTAAGTAATACTTAGTATAAAATTAATAAATTGTAATATCGACAACATATGCAACCAAAATACAGTTGATTATTAGAATACATACTTTGAACTCAAATTAATTTTTCACTGTTAGCTATGACTTTATTACTTTCATACGGTACTGCATGTTTAAAGTAATGTAGTTTAATTCAAAGTAGATATCTGTAAACTAAGAGAAACTCATAGAAGTTAGTATATTAACAAACTAGAATTTGTCAAAAAATGTGGAACGCTTCACGATTTTGCGTGTCATCCTTGCGCAGGGGCCATGCTAATCTTCTCTGTATCGTTCCAATTTTAGTATATGTATTGCCGAAGCAAGTACAAAGTGAACTACCCAGCTGTTCTATATGTATCACCACTCCTTTCCTTTCTTTTAGTAAAGACGTATAAACTACATTTGCTAGTATTCACACTTCAACAAACATTTATAATAATTACTTCTACTCAGTAATCATAATTATTTTGTTCTTAAGAATTGTGCAAAAATATTTAACAAATATTAAGTAATAATTAGTCTAAAATTAATAAATTGTAATATCCACGACTTATGCAACCAACATAGAGTTGAGTATTAGGACACATACATGGGACTTAGATTAACTAATGACTACACATATTTCTGTAAGCTATGACTATTACTTTCATACGGTACTGCATGTTAAAAGTAATGTAGTTTAATTCAAAGTAGATATCTGTAAACTAAGAGAAACTCATAGAAGTTAGTATATTAACAAACTAGAATTTGTCAAAAAATGTGGAACGCTTCACGATTTTGCGTGTCATCCTTGCGCAGGGGCCATGCTAATCTTCTCTGTATCGTTCCAATTTTAGTATATGTATTGCCGAAGCAAGTACAAAGTAAACTGCCCAGCTGTTCTATATGTATCACCACTCCTTTCCTTTCTTTTAGTAAAGACGTATAAACTTCATTTGCCAGTATTCACACTTCAACAAACATTTATAATAATTACTTCTAATCAGTAATCATAATTATTTTGTTCTTATGAATTGTGCAAAAATATTTAATAAATATTAAGCAATAGTTAGTATAAAATTAATTAATTGTGATATCGACAACTTATGCAACCAAAATACAGTTGAAATTTGGAAAGTAACCAGCTGTTCCTCCGACAAAACTTTCTGCTTTTTTTGACTAAGAGTATCTTTGCTAATATTCTCACTTTAACAAAGATTTATGATAAGTACTGCTACTCAATATTTTTTTTTATTATTATTAGAAGCGTACAAATATTTGCCATATGATATGTGCAATCATCATACTGAGTATACATACATTGAATTACTTTTTTTTTTAAATTGAACATAATAATTACTAGATATATTTTCGTAAGCTTTTACTTTTTTACTTCCATACTTACCTGCAGTAGTTTCTCAAACTGTGTTCTGTGAAAACCTGGAATGAAATAACTAAATAAATAATGAACATTTTTCTCATATTTTTTAATGTTATTGACTATGTTATAATAGGTATCCTACAAAATAAACATGGTTCAGTGAAAATTTTAGGATTTACAAAATGTTCCGTCGCAGGAAAAGTTTGGGAAACCCCGATATAAGCCATGAAATATACTTATAAATCATGAAGAAAATTGATAATTCATGAAAGCATATAAAGAATACATAAAAGGACAAGTTTTTACTTGTAAAATTCAAATCTATTTAACAACAAATAGAAAAAATATATTCGTTAACATGATAAATTTCAACAAAGTTGTCAGTATATACATTTAAAGAATAATGTAAACTGAAATAATATTAATTTTACAAATTGTTGAGCAATTGTTCAGCCAACCGATGATTACATCTTCTTTCGGTTATGTTGTCTTTGAAGCGTTATGTTTTTATTCGAAATAAGGATTTTTATTTTCTTTATACTTTATCTCCATTTTGTCTATAGTATTTTTATCCCTGAAAGCGATGAATTGCTAAATTAAGTAATTTTGCCGAAAGAAATTTCCTACTTGCAAATCGATACATGACTTTACTTATATATTTAGTACTAATAATAATATAATAATAAGGGTATAGCAGTTTACTAAGAAACAATTCGAAAATTAAACAATAATATAAAGTAAATCATCATGATAAATTGGTACCGCGTTAAAATAAACTCAGAATAGTACAAAACGGATTATTCCCTCGTTTTACGGCTCACATGGATATTTTAAGTTATATAAGAGATCATTCACTTTTAACCATATTTTTTTCATAATATGAATGATTTGTTGATTCATTTAAATTTATCCATTTCCTATTTTCATAATAAACTGAATTTTTTTCTAGATTCTTTCAACGAATTATAATTTGGATTTTGTCGTCAAGAGGAATACACTTTTTAACTGTTTTCAATTATATAATTATTTTTGCGTAAACTTTATTATTTTGGTGGCAGAAAATGAAGAATACTACGTTTCTGTATTCTCCATTATTTTACATTTGAAATTTACTTCAATTTAATTAGAAACGTTTTCAATGCTGGAGAAGAAATTATTTTGATTAATATTTATATACAGATTATAAATAATAATGTTTGGTGAGAAATGATACAATAATTTCATCTCGATTCATTTAATTTTTTCGATCTACTTCTTTCCATGTCTTTCAATTAATTTAGAAATGTTTTCAAATATGTTTTATAATATGTCTATGCAATCTTATTTTTTTCTTATACTGTGTACATAGATTATTGTTATTTAATGTATAGAAAAACGCAAATGAGAATTTGATGATCAATATGAAAATGTTTCGATTGTTTTATAAACTTAATTTTATGTAATAACCAAATTGAAATAATGAAATGTAGAATCAAGTGTGTGAATTGAATAATAAAGTCGAAAGAAATTGAATGAGTGTTAAAAATTGAATTTTTAATTTGCCCATGGCGGAATATTCCCATAGCTTCGGTTATTTGTCGACGAATTAATTAAATTAGATCGTCGGAGGGAGGCCGATTCCACGAAGAAAAGAAAAAGTAGTTGGGAATGGGGCTAACTAACCCCTTGAGGGAGAGAGACAGGCAAATCCATGTGTTAATGCGAATAAAGTGTAACTGAATCGGGGCCAGCCCCTGTTGACACAGATAATTGAATGACTCTGGCCACTCCACACGCACACAAGTAGACGTACACGATGAGCTACCACCGCTAAGGGGTTGAGCATTTGCAATCTAATTAACTAAATAAAATTCCCAAATTTGCAGGGAACCATTTTCGGAGCGGCCCTCGCAAATCCATGTTACCAGCAGCACAGCGATCACTACAAGTTACCAGCAGTTACAACAGGTAAAAATAGCATAATTTTATTTAATAATTATCATGTAAGTGCATAATATATGTTTTTATAGCTTTGCTCGCGTGAATGTACTAAATGTTCATATGAAAGTACATTTTTTTATTCGACCACGGTATCATAATCCAGTTTTCATATTTTTTAGTCTCACCATGATGGTTTTGACCTTTTTCTAAATCAATTGTTAGAAAATACCCGAATCTAATTGCATCAGCAGTAATATTTAATAGTACCAACATATTAGTAGTTTATACTAATATACGACATAGTCGTTAAATTGGCTAAGAACTGATTTTATATCTATAATTAATCGTAGAAATAACTTATTTAGTTATTTTTAGACAGTTTAAATATCTCATTCTGACAGTTTCAAGAACTCAGTTTGAGTATTTGAAATTTTATTATTTCAATATCTGAATTCAATATCTCAGTTTGACTAATTGAAATTTCATAATTTCAAATATCTGAGTTTGATAATTTCATATCTAGGTCCGAGAACAGTTTGACAATTTCAATATCTTAGTTTAACTATTTCTATTTTTCAGTTTGATAATTTCAATATCTCAATTTGACAATTTTAATGTCACATTTTTAAAATTTCAATATCTTAGTTTGACATTTTCAACATCTTAATCTGACACATTCCATAATCTGAGTTATGGAATGTGTCAGATTAATTCTAATATCTCTGTTTGACAATTTTAATGTCACTTACATAAATAATTTGTCTAATTGAGTAATCAAATATCTTGAGATATAATTTTTTTTTTGTATTTGCTTAAGTAAGAAAGTTATTTTAAAGATAATTCTGTTTTATAATTTATCTAGATAATTAAACAAGATTTTATAATTATTATTATGTGATTATAAATATTATTAATTAAGGAATACGAATATGTTATTTATTAAATAATTAATGTTTTTCTATATTTGTAAGTATAAATTTGGAAGATCCTCAATCAATAATTAAAAACATCCTTATAAATTGATTAATGAGATTTGTTAAAATTCGAATGCTTTTATACTTTTATGCTCATGATGGTCCACCCTATACATTAATAGAACGTTGAAACTTTTTTATTATGTTATGATGAAATGAAATCCGTTGTTCCAGGAGCGGCGTTCCCTGTGGATTGGAGGGAGGCCTGGCATCAAGAAGGCAAGTTAAATGTAGCTGGTATATGGATGGTAAGCTGAGTCGGGCCCCTTTCGGGTCCTCTAAATAATTCAGCGAGAGCAAATGCAAACCGTTTAGCCCTGTTTCGGATCCCCCTCGTCTCACCTGTTGTGTGTGTATAGCCTAAGAACCCCCAGAGACACGGTGGCCCTCTCCTCCACCTACCAACGAACGTACCAAAAACTCTCTCTCTCTCTATCTGCTTCATTCTATCAATATCCCTGTCTTTGGTACACTGTACTCTCCCCTAATTCATTAACAACTCTTTTAGTTTTTAATGAGCCGCAAAAACAGACATCAGTGTACACACCGAAAAGGCCATTAGTATACATTGTTATCTGGATGTGTTCCTCTTTTCCAGGCAACAGTTGTGAAACTGATGATAGCGAGCAATACGTTCCAGATTCTGATTACCACACCAATAATGGTAAGTTTTCATAACTCATATTATTTTTCTAAAATAAATTAGCAGACGTCTATTGTTATTTAAGAACTATTTTATATTTTGAGCTATAATCATATTTATCCGGACTATGACAGAATTGAAACAAATATTCTAAGTCCATTTCTTTATACAAGTATGATGCTTTTTGTAGTAAATTTGTAGAAAATGTATGTATTTGTATGTATTTCTTCTAAGTTTCAATGTTTCTTATGAAGTAAAATATCAATTTGTTTTGATTTGAATTCGTTCAAATTTAGATAATTTATAATACATTTTCGTAATTTTATTTGAATAAATAATGAGCATAATAAATTGTAAGATAAAAAAAAACTCGCAAAATGGAACACATTATCGTATATTACATTCGTTTATACTGTGAAAACACTATACGAATAAAAATCTTCCAATTTTGGAATGGATTATGCTCGTTAAGCGAGATTCCACTGCATAGTCATATAAAAATATAATTAAAATAAAAAGGTAATGACTATTTATTACTGATAATGAAATGAACAAATTATTGTAATACATTTTTGTATAATAAAACAATTATTTTGATTTTATTTGTAGTTGTATTTTCATGAAATAACTCACTTGTGAATTAAGGTAAATCATCAATTAATTCCTACTTATAAATAGTAATGAGTAAAAAAAAAAGTGAATTTACTTCGTACACAACTATACATAATTTATACAGTCTGTTTTTCATGTTTATAAAAAGTTACAATATATAACTGAAAATGATGTGTAAAACATTGTATACGAGAATATTTACCTGTCTGATATATAGTTTACGTATATTTAATATCAAAATAGATTCTTAGCCTGTTATAAAAATAAATTATTTATACAAAATACACAAGAAAATAAAATATCTATGCTATCGATTCATGCTGCATCAATCGGCTGACGGTCTTAATTTCGGATCCAAAACGAGTATCGATTTTATGAAGTTTATACATTCCACTGAAATTGATTTAAATGCATTTTTCTTGAATTCCACGATTCCTTTCGTTTTATTAACCTTCGTTTCTTCATCATTATGGACTGTAAAAGGAAAATATCCGACAAGAAGAGCATATGTCAATACACCAATTGACCAAATATCTGACTTTTTCGAAATAGGATCCTTCGTCAAAACTTCTGGTGACTTCTTCTTCGTCCGGTTCCAAACACATGGAAAGGCCAAAATCACACAGTTTTATGTTTTCGAAGCAGTTCGGTTTGGATAACAAAATGTTCCAATACCTGTATTATTACAGTTTTAGTATCAACCTCTGACAGACACTTCATATTTTTTAATACGCTCTGAATATGACCGCCAGACAATATGTCCATATTGAGAATAATATTGCTGCTTGTTTCGCATACCTCATATAATTATTTACAAATAAGTAGCTATACTGTGACATGTGTAATATTTCTATTACTGGATTGAATTGATTTTATTCATATAATGCAGGAAATTTTCAGAATTCCGCTTAATAATAAACTATATAAAATCATCTTGAGTACCTGAATTTATGACAGCTATAGTGTGTGTAAATACTTTCAGTTCGGTTTCATGTAAAAATATATCATTTTTTTGTGTTTGTAATTAGTGTTTACTTGTATTCATTTATTGCCTAACATAAAAAGACGGTTTTTTTCTTATCTTTCTATGAGAAGAAAAAAAATAATGATTTGCTTCATTACAACTTAAACTTATATTACTAGAACTTATAATTGAAAGATCTTTATAAGGTGACGCTTCAAATTTGAAGAAATTTTAATGAAGAACCGTAATATGCAGAGATCTTAAGATAAATATTGATAATTCAAGATTTTAATATATGATTAGCATTTATATAGAAAAGAAAATAAATATTGTAACTATTTACATTACTGTGATATTATGATAATAATTTTTAAACATGTATAAACATGTTTTTGTTTTGGTATTGCTAAATTTATTTTATGCTATGTTGCTTTTTTATTTAATTATTTATTATTATTATAAAAATAAATTCCTATTCCAAAAAAATATTTTTTTTTATTAAAGCTTTGAAAGAAAATAAAATTTTGTAGAATACTTTTATTATATTGAACATATATGCTTTAATAAATGTCATGTTTTTATGATTATTTTAGAAGGAATTCACCTATTTTGTATTAAATATTTGTCATTTAATAGTAATTTTATAATATTATTCATTATTCGATAAATATTCAATATATAAATTACTTATCAAAATATTATAGCAAGTGTAAAAAAGTGAATAAGGAAGGTAATGTTACAAAAGTATTCTAATGTTGTCTGTACTAATACCATTGATGTTACATGTTTATCGATTTCCATGTTGACGCTGCTTCAAAATGCCAATTAATCTGACTTCAAATAATGCTAATAACTTTCAAGAACTTAGTTACCTTCTGCTTAGAAATAAACAACTGAAATAGTCACAACCTGCTTATATTAAAATAATACAGATATTATTCAGTATTATAATAATCCTACAAATATGTAGGTACCGTGTAAGATGTGTAATTTTTAATATCTGAATTAAAGTGATTAGCAAAGATAGTTGCTCCTACTTTTATTCAGATAATGCAGGTAATTTTCAAAGTTCCACAAACTATATAAAATCAGCTCGAGAGTACCTGAATTTATGACAATTTTTAGTAATTAGTGTTAGGCAGAAAACTCACTTGTATTCATTTATTGCCTATTATAAAACAATTTTTTTTGAAGAAATAAAGACAAATGATTTGCTTAAATTTTGTTGCCTAAATAAATGAAAGGGACAACTATATTTCTTGAATGGGTAAACTCAAACAATACTGAAAAAAATGTAATATATTTTCAAATTACTAGAATATATATTGAATATATATACATTACTTGAATTTTTATAGATTTCAGGTTTTTATGATTTTTTTTTGAGAACATTTTTGTGTTACATATAATGATGAATTATATTGAAAAGTCATGAATTATTGATATATAAATTACATACAAAAAGAACCTATATAGTTAACTATAAAATAGCAATGTTGTATAAAACTAATTTCACACTAAATACAATAATACCTTGTATAGTACAGGTAATACATTTCGTCAATATCGCAGATTATTTGAAGTCATACTTAGTGAAGAATTAAATACATATAAAAAAGCAAACATTTATGTATAAAAAATAATTATTTTGTGTATTATTTATAATTTAATTATTTTTGCTCTAATAAATTTAATTTATTTTGAAATTTTCAAACACTCTAGAGTATATTGACTGATCGAAGTCGCACTATAAAAGGTTTTGCTGTATATATCAAATTATATCGTAAAATGTTTAAATTTATTATAAAAGAAATTCATGTTGCAACGATAATGAAACATTGTGAAATTAATAGTTTAAATAAAATAAATGTTTTTAAAAGTTTTTTAAAGTTTATTTCCTAACAATACTAATAAATTATTAGATACAAATAAAGATAAAAAATAATTATAACAAACTAAATGTATTATTTATATCAAGTTGCTAATTTCATTTATTTTGAACTAAAATTGTACATTTAAAATATATAAATTTTAGACTATTGAGTCGACGCGAAAATAATTTCGGTTTTTTAATATGAAATAAACCACTTTTATTTTATATTTTTGCCATCTTTCTGGAAACTTCATGATTTAACGTTTTATGAGCGCTGGTCCTTATTAGCAAGAAACTGAATCAAATACGATTTCAGGTTATCATAATTAGTGAATGTTTTACCATTCAAAAAGTTCGAAATAGATGGTAATTTGGAGGTGAATAATTATTCATGCGTTACCAGAAATGTGTGGGGATATGATTGCTTCTTTCAGTTGCTTCATTAGTTGTTAACAGTAAACATCTGAATTTATCATTTGATACCTTGGATACCCCTCAAAACCTTTGATCTTTTTCTTGCAATTTAGTTATTGATGTAATTTATGGTGATTCATCACGTTTGGATCATGATCATTTTCACTTGATGTTGTTGCAAATGATCCATTTTTTTCTACCAGTTCATTAAAATTCATTAAAAAAATGTAGTTGCATTTGATTTTAATATAAACAAGTAAAATATGTCGAAAATGTTTGTTTTTAAACTTCTATTAAAATTGATGTAAAGAGCTGATAAAAAGGAAAAAAATATTTCCAATCTGCTACCATACCAGAACTAGAAAGATACTTCAAATCATTTCATGTTTTTAAAGAATAACAATAATTGTTATATAACTAAAAATTATGTGGAAAACATTGAATATGAGAATATTTACCTGCCTGATAAAGCGTTACTCAAAATACCACACAAAATAGAAAAAAAAAATAACTGTATAGTATTTTAGTATAGTTTACGTATATTTAATATACAAATCGGAACTTGGTCTGTTATAAACATAAATTATTTATACACAATATATTACAAAAAATACAATACCAAATAAAATTATTTACAAGGTTCATTTGCCAGTAGAAAACCATTCGTGTTGCATCAGCTCATCGATTTCACTCAAATAGATTTAAATAATTCTTCCTCGAATTCCACTTTCTTGATGTTCACTTTCGTTTCTTCACCATCTTTGTCTTAAAAAGGTATATATTCGCAAAACATTATGTCCATACCCCGATTAACCAAATATCTGATTTCTTCGTGACATGATCCTTCATCAATACTTCTGGTGAAATATAATCTAAAGTACCATTTGATGATCTCAATTCTTCGACCGGTCATGAAATGGCCAAAATTATACCGTTTTATGTTTACCAAGCAGGTCGGTTAGAATGTTATCTAATTTGATATCCATGTGAACTACATTTTGGGCGAGCATAGTGCGAACACTTTCCACTTTCCTCTGGCAGACATTTCATATTTTTAAACATGTTCTGAAGATCACCGCCTGCCAATAAGTCCATAATGAGAGTAATTTGACTACTCCTTTTGAATACCTCGATATTTTTTGATTTACATCTTTTTAAAATGTAATGATTTTATCTTTTTAATGAATTTTGCGGCGTACGACTTTCCTATTTTCTTGTGCACTGTCTTCCGTACAATTCCGAAGGAACCTGCTACCAAATTCGAACTTTTCTTGTAGAAATTATTCAGCAATTTCTTATGGATTTTCTTCTAGTGGCTGTTATGGACAGCGAGGATATCACGTCGTACAGCTCGTGCGGTGAGTCGACCTATCAGCCGGCGAAGAGGAAAAGGGGGAGGCCTGCTGTGCAGAACAAAAACAGTGCAGATAAGACGAGTGATACCAAGTGCTAGCAAAACGCGTCTCCAAAATTCAAAATGCCGCAGTCATTGAGTGAGTGCGAGGGAGAATAAAAATAAAACAGAGACGACTATTTTAAGTAAAAACAGGTACCAAGTCCTGATCAGCGAAAATTTGAATACGGAGAGCGTCAATGATAACACCACCATCCAACTCTGAACTCTGCACTCTGAAGCCTCGCTGCGTGAAGTGCGGCAAGAACCACCTAACCGTGGAGTGCACGAAAGAAAAGACAAAGGAAGCGACATGAGCACTGTGCAGCGGCAAACACCTTGCCAACTACAATGGCTGTACAGTATAAAAAGAAATGTAGAGCAGGAAATTCACGAAACTGAGGGAGAAAAAACTGTTATCGCCGACCAGTGCGCATTCTCAGCCTCAGCAGTCCCGTCCGAAGGAATACCCAAGGATAAAACCAGGCTTTTCCTACGCTGACGGGTCCAAAGGCAGAACAAGTCGCAAAAACACGAAGCCCAGATGTCCGTTCCAGATGTCACTCCCCATAGAACCCGTACGACCAGTCGAGGTGATGGATGTCATCAATAACATAAAACCGAATAAGGCTACTGATTATGACTTGATAACGGGAAGGGTGATGAAGAAGCTACCCAGAAAGGCCGCAGGTCACGTTCTACCGAGCCTGCTGCCTGATATCCAAGGTGTTCGAGAGGTTCCGAGGATCCGTCCAATCTTGTTCAAGGAGAGAGTGCTACCAGTTCTAATTCCGACTACATCACTCCACCATTGAGTAGACCATTTGTTATCAAAATGATTTTTAATTAAATTTGACTTCGTTGTTGGGAGGTTATTTTTCTGTTTTTATTTTCTTTTTTTTGTCTATGGCCAAGAAGGTTGGTAGGTTGTGAATTATTAAAATATAATGATTTGTATCAGTTATTTAAAACATTTTTTTGTTGCCTAAATTAATAAAAGAGACAACGTATATTTCTTGGATGGATAAATTAATTATAGTAAACTCTCATGGTTAATAGCCTTGTAACTGCAAGTTACAAAAGTTAAATAATACACATTTCTACGACGGATAAATAAATTATATTAAAATGTTGTGGTACATGGACAGTGGCCATGAAGCGCATCCATTGATAGACCGCGCCTTTTAGATTTTATTTTTTTATATTTATAATTATAAATTAATTCTTAATATACTTTATTATTCGTGTATTTTGTACAAATTGTACAAAACAAAAACAACAGAATACAACAGAAAAAAACAGAACATCGAACAAAATATTTATTAAAACTTCAGTAAAAAAAATACAAATAAACGAATGCTAAATCTTAAATATATTTTCTCTTATAATTGATCTATTATCATTATATTTTAGTACTATTCTGTTTTGTTGGATCATGTTCTGTAATTTTCTATTTTTTTTTCAAGATACCATTACTTTTTTACTTAATTGTACATTAAATAATTAATTTAATTAAAGCAATGCTTCGATATTTATATTATTTAGATGAGAAAACCTTTGGCTCTTATTAACTTTATATTGAAAACAAAATATAATATCAGTGAATATTTTTACATAATTTATTAAACTTATTTATTGTCTTATAAATGTGTCAGCTAATTCTATCGTAAATGTAATGATAAATATTTATAATCTGTGTAAAATATTTATTTTAACAATGTGTATACAAATCAGTATCTGTCAAACTTTTTTACCTCATGGTACACTAGACCAGGCACATCAAAATTTCAAGAAAATTAAATATATATATATCAATATAAATACATAAATTTTTCTAGAACATTATTTTATCAAACATCAAACAAAAAGGAAATTAGTTGAGCTTTGTTGCTGATGTCCGTACTTTCATAGAATTGTAAGGCCCACAAGTGTTTTAGTTTATTTTTTGCTTCAGCAACTTAAGAAACCGAAGGCGTCCGAATCAATATATTTTTCGCAGCACACCTAGAATATATATAGTATAGCATAATACTATGAAATAATTTTATAAAATAGTATTGTTACTAAATATGTAATATATGAAAATTGATCCAATTCAGTAATTTAAATCACTATCATTTACTTATTATCAAAAAGTACCTAATTTCTCTTTTTCATTGAAAATTTTGCTGAAATTTATTAAAAAAATAGAGACAACTTAATTTTATTGTGTTTTAATAGGAATCCAAAGAAATAATTTATTTTTTATTTTATTTAACTATGTTCAATTAATAAAGGGTTAAATATTTCCAAGCAATTGCATCAAATCTATTACAATTAACAATAATTTAGAAACATAGCAGCAACAATTTAAATTTTATATAAACATTATATATCGAGTGCCTCTTATATTACTATAAAATTATAAAAAACATAGGTCCCATGGTGTAATGGTTAGCACTCTGGACTCTGAATCCAGCGATCCGAGTTCAAATCTCGGTGGGACCTGCGCATTACTTTTTATTTCTTTTTTCCAACCCTCATACTACCCCTTATTTTTTTTTTGCACTTGCCTACATAGTATAAAGTATTATAGTCCACATCTCCTTTTAATTCTCGGAACCCTCTGAGGGATCGCCTCCGGTTACGATTTTTAATAATCAAATCCCGTCACGATGATCGCGTTGTTTGTTCGTGATTTTAAAAATTATCGGATTTTAATATGGGGTTTCAATAAAAAAAAATTGTTGAACCCTCCTTGCGTTCAACACCCCTTGTTTTAAGCAAAGAAAAATCAACAAACAAAAAACGTTCTTGCATACAGTGAACAGATTTTTTTTTTGATAAAATGAAAGAAACAATTTATGTAAAATATATTAATTATTAATTTAGTAATTGATGAATCTAACAAATTTTACAACAAACAATAAATATTTTTATTTGGATAATAAGCGGCTATTTATTCTTTTGTCTAATTATTTGCGCAATTGTTTCAATAAAAAAATATCTTAGTTACAGCAAAAAAAAAAAAGATATTTATATAATTATAATCATAAATAATTATCTAATAAAAAGGGCTATTGACCATAGGTCTTTCCGCCTATTTTAGTTATTAGTACAGTATAACATCGAGGTCGATAGTTATTTGCGAGGAAAACTTCTAACTTTTAATTGAAATAACTAAATTTATTGATATTGATTTTTTTGAAAAATTCTTTATATATAGAAACAAACCATTAATGTAATTCACAAGTTACTTGGCAAGTATTAAGTAAAGATTATTCAAATTTAAATTAAAAAAATACATTTTTAACTATTATATGTTATAATTATGTATAAAAATATTATTTATTTGATTTATTGATGAGAAAAATATTATTTATTGCAGAAGCAATAAGTTAGGTTCTACCGAGATTTGAACTCGGATCGCTGGATTCAAAGTCCAGAGTGCTAACCATTACACCATAGAACCTTCATATTTTTTTTTCTTTTGGATCAGTTACTAACTTATTGTATTATACTTCAATTTGCTTTAATATGAAAATTTAAATATAGGAAATATTGAATATTATTGTTTTTAGTTAACCTTGTTAAATGTGTTCTTTCATAAAAACATAAATAGAATTGTATGGCATTCACAAATTATT
>NW_017095508.1:0-2406 GCF_001412225.1 Nicrophorus vespilloides
TTTCATATGCATCTTTCGGATTAATTCTATCTGTTACAGAAACGGAATTTTCAAGATGAAACGATAAAACTGCTGTGGGTGGTTAACGCACGGAAAGCGCGGGTTTATCATCATGTTTTACAAAGATTTATTGCAGCATTTCACGAGGTAAATCGAAGAAACTGGGTCGATCCGAATCGAGATTAAAATAACGTTCATCTTCATTTCAGTTACGTGCAGTTCGATAATTGACTGTTACGTAATAGCGACTCGACCAGACAGTATGGCTGCGCTCTGCTCTCGTCGCCATGACCACACACAGCTGTTAGTGTTGTTGTTGCTAGGCGATACGAGACCCCATGCATGTAGTGAGAGAGAGAGAGAGAAATGCATTTCGCAAGGTTGATGCTATTATGTAAACGCGACACGGCAGAGACACGGAAAATTTTTTCGCCGAACGAAATTGATATTGGATGCACGTACCGAGAACCGACCGAACGTTTTCAATATTCATGTTTACATTTCATTCAAACGCCTCAAATATATACAATCAGTTTTATTTCTTCTTCTTTTTTTTTGTTTTTGCGAATGTAATCAAGGTTTTCTTTTTCAATTTTCTACTGTAAATAATTTGAATGAGTACAGAATTGTAAATGTTTACGTCTGAAATTAACGCAGACACTGATGATGTCTATTTCTGGAGAGCTCTAATTTAATCTAAATCTGTGAAACGCGTATTTACATTTTTAATTACCGCCGAAACGGACTTCTCGAAAGTCGACTTCCTGTTAGATGTTAGTTATTCGCATTATTTGTGACAGAAGCGTAACGGGATCGGTTTCCATGGGACCAAGATCAACATTTTTGGATGGTTACCATGGTTTCTCAGTTTCCTTAAATGGATGTGCGAATGTTATTTGTTTTGAGCAAATGAGAAATGTTATGTTTTCTTTGTATAAACTTTACTTAATTTGTTCGAACAGTTGTTTTTTTATTACTATCTGTATCATTAGATGTGTCTGCTAATATGTGATGTAAATGAATGCAAAATCAGACTCGAAGGAATCAAGAATGTTCTAAAACAGACTAATCGATTGGTTATGAGTGAGTGAGTGACTAATAGAATGCAAACATTATTGAAGCTCGAAGGATCTGTCAATATGAATAATTTGTCTAAACTAATCGATTGATTTGAATTTCTTTTCAAAGATCATATTTCAATGTTATCAATCGATTAACATTTCCTATAGGAATATAATATAAACTTTACTCAATTTGTTCGAACAGTTGTTTTTATTACTCTCTGTATCATTAGATGTGTCTGCTAAAATGTGATGTAATGAATGCAAAATCAGACTCGAAGGAATCAAGAATGTTCTAAAACATACTAATCGATTGGTTATGAGTGAGTGACCAATAGAATGCATGCATTATTGAAGCTCGAAGAGTGATTTGAATTTCTTTCAATTAACATTTCCAATAGGAAATAACTAATCGAACACACATATTGATTCACAATATGTGTGGAAATTAATTGCAATTAGAAAATTTACATATTATTATTGATTTTTGTCATAAGTGTTTATCAATTGATCCACAAGAGGGTGTTTTGACATTATCAAAATTTTATAACTTAAACTTAATGAGTTGGTATCACAGAGTGCGGCTGCGTCGATGCGCGGAGAGAGACGATCAGTCTTCGTCCGGTCTTCTACGAGTCGGGTTTGAAAGTTCAAAATTGTTGTGCAACTGGTTTAAATCCAACGAATTGTGGTGTGTTTAGCGAAAACCATCAACGGAGATCACACAATCCCATCAGATTTAGCGGCTATTAAAGGTTAGTGATGAATCTGATACTAAAGAAAAAAAAATATTCGCATTGCATTGAAAATCTCCCAATTTGTTCGCTAATCGATTGCGTAGCTTGTGTTAAAATGTGCGTTTTCCATTATAACTAGTAATTGAGAAATTCGCGTTAATTAATTATAAATTTGGACTCGTACAAAATGGCGGACCGACGCTTTCCCTCCACTACTTCTTTTGTTTAATTGTTACCAATGCATTTTTATCGCAAAAATAAAAAATTGACATGTTGCCTGTTGGTACGATCGTAGCGTCCTCACTTCCTTCGAGTCTGATTTGGCATTAATTTACATCACATATTAGCAGACACACTTAATGATATAGATAGTTATAAAATAACTGTCCGAACAAATTGAGTACAGCTTTAAAAAAAAACAAAGGAAGAAATAAAGTTTTGAATTGCTCACAATTGATTGGCATCGTCGTCCATGGTTACGGTTTCGGAACCGCGGCTTTTGAATTTCCAACTGAAAGTTAATGAGAAAGCCCCGAAATTTCAGTAATTATAGCGCACATCTAATTGGAATCTTATTGACTAAACAAAAGGGCGCACATAACTGTGGT
>NW_017095509.1:0-14436 GCF_001412225.1 Nicrophorus vespilloides
TACATATTTACTATACTTACTATACTTTATAAGCATATGACTTACTTTATATATTTGTATTATACTACACTTTTTCACAATACAATAGATATTTACTATACTTACTATACTTTATAAATCATACAAACTTAATACATTGTATCACCCAATACTACACACATTAATGTAACTATTTCTGATACTCAAAATTGAGTAATAAAACTATATCACTCAATAGTATGCAAATGAAACGATTGTCTAACTTAACAAATATGCTTGTTATATACTAACAGTTTTTCACAATACACTAGACATTCAGTTTCACAATGCACTACATATTTAGTATACTTACTATACTTTATAATGCATTCTGACTTACCTTACATATTTGTATTATACTGACACTTTTTCATAATACACTACATATTTAGTATACTTACTATACTTTATAAAGCATACTAACTGATTACATTGTATCACCCAATACTGCACACTTTATACTAACACTTTTTCACAATGCACTACATATTTACTATACTTTATAAGGCATACTGACTTACCTTATATATTTTGTATTATACTAACACTTTTTCACAATACACTAGATATTCACTGTTTCACAATGCACTACATATTTACTATACTTACTATACTTTATAAGGCATACTGATTTACCTTATATATTTGTATTATTCTAACACTTTTTCACAATACTCTACATATTCACAGTATCATAATGCTCTATATATTTACTACACTTTATAAAGCATACTGACTTAATGCATTGTACCACTCAATACTACACTTATGTTTTTATGATTTACACTGCATTATATACATTCCTATACTCTATAAGACATGTACACTTAATAGTCTATATTCACTCAATAAAGTCAATCCAATCAATCAATCAAGTCTATCAAGTCTTGATAGTCTAAAAATAGTCATAAAATTCAATACCCGACAAAAATGCCTTCTATAATTTTCTCATGCTAATACTCTATTACACTACTCTCTTTTCTCTATAAAATATATTCACTCATTAAAGCAATCTACACTTGACACCCTTATAATATTTCTATATTTGTATAGTGCTACTTATATTTTATACTACAATGTATATGCTCAATATACTCAGCAGCCTCAATTATTCCAGATACTCAATACATTAAATATAGTCAATACACTCTAATACACTAACTGATTATTATTATGTTATTATTCAATATTAATCATATTATTAGTGTTTGTGCCATTATTATCTTTATGTGACATATTTTTCGTTGATTTTCCAACAATATTTCCATGTATGTCAAAAAACCACACACGTTTTTTAACATACTTAAATCATTTTTATGCGAATTTATTTCATATAAGATCAGGCTTTCCACAGGGAAGTATACTGGGACCTCTTCTTTACACTATTTATACATCAGATTTACCTACAACTGCAAAAATAATAACGTGCAACTCAAACATTCGCATAATTCAACGTTATCAAAGTGTCTGCGTACCATGGTGCAAGCTCCTTGGTATGTGGCTAACGACGTGATCCATAATGACCTCCAAATTAATACCGTGGAAAGTGAAATCTCTATGAGCGATATCAAAACCGGTTAGAAAAGCACTAGCTATAAATTTATTAGACATAGACTAAAAAGGTATAACATCCTTGATCTCCCTTATAGATTTTAAAATTAGAAGAATGTTCTTAGTTAAATTTAAATGTTAAAATTAATATTTATTTATATTATATTAGATATTTGGAAGGTTTTCAATGGGAAACTATTCCGCTCAGTGCTATATTTTGTTGCAGTTCCAAAAATATTTACTCGTTAGAAATTTGGCATAGTGTGAATAATAAATTTATTTAAAAAAAATGCATGTCATAGTTATATTAAACGCGCTATAGATTTTTTTTAATTTCAAATCGCTTTTGAATCGAACGGCCGTAAGTTTTAATTATGCGTCTATTGTTGCAGATGAGCGTTGATCAAGGCTGCCAGTATTTACGGTCAATTATCCCGAATTATTGATTATTGCGAAGTTCCGGCCCCTGTAATACGGGGCATTCGAATGCGATTGATCAAATCCAACATAAACCGTCAACGCGCGGCATAATGGAATCGGGGTTGAAACATTATAATTCGGCGATGGGCATATTGAATTTTCATCGCGAATAATGTCATTGAGAATCGAAAAAGTGATTTCACAAAATCCATACCCAGATAATTAATTTCTAATAGCAGCAATTTTAATTTCAAGATATTAATATTTGTTAATTGAAAATTGGATTAATTAGTTATTTTGTAAATTCCTTAAATTGTCATAATAATTCAACAAAAAAAAACGCTATTTAATAATATTTAGAATGAATAGAAAAGTTGCTTAAAAATCTCAAATCAGTTAAAATTGACGAAAATAATTTAAGTCTTGAGATAATTAAAGGTAAGATAGGAATTGCAGGTAACAAACAAATAGGAAATGCAGGGAGAAGTAAATGATTTCATTAGGGTCATGTTACAAAGGCAATTACTCCTCCAGGATCCTCCTTTTCCTTGCGAAAATACATTTCAACATTGCGCACCGCGTTCTCAACTTCTCCTCACTTATTGCTTTCCATCCAATTACGTACACCTTTTATTCCTTCCATCTCACAAATCACTAAACATTTCTTGCTGATCTGATAATAATGGAAACGACGAGACGAAGTCTGCTCCATGCATTATGTACATATACACTCTCGCTCTCTTCTCTCTTTTTTTATTACATAATTCGGGTCCAACTTTTTACGATCGTTTATCGGGGGGCTTCAATATTGTTTCGATTTTAGTGCCGCCGATGGGAAATGTTTCGCGTTCCGCAATAACGTCCAAACCGCAAACGCACACAAAACGTATAAATATAAACAAAACAACGACCAAACGAAATAATAATAAAACAAAAAATATATACAAGCATCCGGTTGTTTTCATTAGTACAGCAGACATCCATAGGAATTCAATATAAAAAATGTACATTAAGGGTAGAAAAAGGGGGAAATAACGGAACGATTTTTGCATGATTGGTTTTTAGATGAAATAAAAATAATGAATTTGGTTCGGAAGAGAGTTTTGTTTATCCATCAAAACATTATGCGTTTGATCACTTATGTAATTTCGAACAAACAAATGTATATTCAAATGTTACCTCAATTGAGAAAAAAGTAAATAATAACTTACCATTAAATTTCAGAATTTTAAAATTAAACTTACTTCACTTATTAAGCACTCATTAATATGTTTCTATTTTGTTATAAAAAAACAAAATATTTCACTACATTGTTTATTGAAGCGAGAAATCTACATAAAACCTAAATACTACTACTATTCTAGAAATATAAAAATACTACTACTAATAATAGAAGTCTATATAAAACAAGTTGAAGTTAATAAATATTTTCCTTCAAATGATAGAATAATCACGATTCTTATGTAATTCTTGTAGCTTATTCTCTAAAAACACCACGAAATTGTACAGTTTATCCACAAAAGCTAATTTTAACTTTCTAAACTCATCAAAATATTCGTCCTGTTCCTCCATCATAATATTGAATCCATGGAAATCCACGTTCTCACGTATATTATTCTTACCTAATATTCCTAAATCTAGTACTGGATCTGCTAACCATCTTAGCTTATCGGTATGTGTGAACAAAACATCTTTGTATAGACGTATATCAATATTTGCGCAAAGATAATCCCGATAATCAGATAATATTGAAATAATCTTTCTCATCTCATTTTCGAAACCGGTCCACGTATCTAACTCAAACTGCACTTTTTTCTTGATCCAATCATTTATACTGTCCGGCGAAGTTAACATTTTACATAAATTACTAGTCTTTTTCACTGAGTCCGACTGTGTTTTCAATCTACTGCGTCTTTCGATTTCTCTCTTCTCCATGTGTTTGTCCATTGTTGTCTTGCACAAGAACAAATTGCTCTTGAAAACATCAATCTTTAATAATGGTAAAATTGGTAACATCTTGGCCCTGTTCAAGTAAAACAAAAACTAAATAGTCCTCTGTCGTCTCCTTGGTATTTATATGAACATCTCTGCTCTCAAGCAAAACACAAACTGAATGACAAACGTATCGTGTCTTAGGTTTATATATGAAAAAAACTACCTGGGAAAAGGTAAACATTAGTTTCCAATTTTCTAGAAAGGGAAAGTTTATTGTTAATTATTCTTTGAAATACTAGTTTATGGCACTAATAAATAAATGCGAATAATGGAAAAATGCGAATGAGCAAACACATCTAATTGAGGCGAGTTCAGCGCGTTTCCTGAAACATGGACTCGCGCTTTAAGAATTTCTAGTTTTTATTATAAATTTTCTTGGTCCCACCCAATTTTAAAATTCGTACAATTTTTAATTCAGCTCCGCGCGATTATATATTGCGCAATTTTTAAATCAGACTCCGTACAATTTTTGAATTTGGTTTCGTGCAATTTTTTAATACGTTCGCGCGTATTTTTTTAAATTGGATACGCACACACTTGGATTTATAGGAATTAAGTTCATCCACAGGTATAGATCGAAACTGTAGTAAAACAAGAAATTAGAAAAACAGTCATATTTATAAATTTCTTTTATTCGATTAGACAATTTATACATATTAAATTTTACATTTTTTCTTAGTTGATTTATTTGTTTTTTTAAATTAATTATACTTTTGTTTAAATATACTAATCTTTTTAAGGAAAAAAAAAGAAGGTTTTCGAACGCAGATTCTGAGAATATAGGTAAATAAAGGGACAATAATCCTAGCCATAAAATGGTCAATGTTTTATTGTGCAGTATCTAAAAATTATATATCTCTACAATAAAATAGAAATAATTCTCGAAAATTTTGTGGTAAGCTTTCAAATTCCCATGGCTCAATTTCCAAAAAATTTTCTACTTTTCTGATTTACTTTTCCTCATAAATACAAATGTTAATAATTGAGTTCACTCAAAATAAATTCTAAAAAATTAGTTTACAATATTATTTGTTTTTTTCCTCTATACAGTGAAGTATCTTATTATGCGGGTTATTATTATACAACTCGATTAGTCCGGTTGAATAACAGTTACACGGACTATGCGAGTTACGCTGTATTTATTTTATTTTTAATATACAAATTGTCAATTGTTGACATTCATAAACATATTAAGCATATATTTGATAGAACAATCTAATTTCATAAAAACCTTCATCGATATTATATAAAATGTTTTTCCTACTAACTCATTAATGATTGCATAGCCACATTGAATAATGGAAGATAAATTTATCATTATTACAAAATTTAATTTATTCAACTTTATTTTTTTAACAAGAGATTTTATAAATAAATGTGTTCAGCTCTTCTTAAAATTTATAAATAAATTAAAACTATATTTATTGGAATAATCCAATTGTTTCGAACCATTTATTGAAAAACAGTCTGTTAAGTAATTTTATTATCTTCTTATAAAAAAAAAACATATTATACACCTTTCTTTCTAATGATATTTCATAATAATTATAAGATTTGTTTAATTCAAGATGCATTTTTCATTATTTTAATTCAAGTTAATAATTATACTATAAAAAATCTATAAAAATCAACTTAGTAATAGTTACATAATAGAATCACATTTTTTCAAGGTTGCATGAAGGATTAAAAAAATGTTCAATACATATAATTTAATAATGATTATATAGTCTAAATATATATATTTTTTGTAATATAAAAATGTTAGTAAACTTATAAACAAATTAAAACATAAATAAGATAGAACAATTGATATAATTGATTGAATAACATGTTTAATAAGTCATTAATCTCATTAAATTGTAATAAATACAATTCATAAGCAAAAAATATAATTATATTTAATGGTCATTAAAATATTTACTTAACTCTAGTACATTTTGTAAGAAATATTTTTATCAATACAAATAAATGTTGTTTCCATTTTGTAACGATTTTAATAATAATAATTATAACAATTTTAAGAGTCACTTATTAAAAAATAAATCATATTTATATATACATAATTAAAGATAAGAATATCGCCAAAAGCATCTCAATATTTGATTTTGTGCAATTTTTTAATACATTCACGCGTAATTTCTGAATCTGGACTTGCGCAATTCCTAAATTAGGCTCCGTTCAAATTTTGACAGATACGCACATACTTGGATTTACAAGAATTAAGTTATAACTAATTATTTGTAATTTCCACAGATATAGAACGCAACTGTAGTAAAACAAGAAAAAAAATAAACAGTCATATTTATAAAATTCTTATGCATATTAATTTATACATTTTTTCCTAGTTAATTTATTTCTTTTGAAAAATTAATTAATTCTACTTTTGTTTAAATATGCAAGTGTTTTTAATGAAAAAAAAAGTTTTGCTAACGTCTTTTCAAATTCTGAAAATGTTGAATTAAACATAACAGTAATAATTGTTTAAATATACTATTTTTTTTAAGGAAAAAAAAGGAAGGTTTTCTAAAGTCTTTGCAAATTCTGAGAATATAGGTAAATAACGGATAGTAAAAATTATATATCCCTAAAATAAAATTAATAACATTATTTTTTCCCATCTAAATGATCGTTGTTTTTCTCTATACAGTCAAGTTTGTTTTATGCGGTTTATTATTATACATATGTAAAGTCCTCGATTGGTCCGGTTGATTTACTGTATTTTTAATATCAAAATTTTTAATTATTGAAATTTATAAACAAATTTAAGCACATATTTGATAGAACAATCTGATTTCTTAGCAACCTTCATTTTTATTACATAAAATGTTTTTCCTACTAAGTCATTAATGCTACCCTCCATATTTTTTTGTAAATATTGTATGTTATATTAAATTTTTGATATATTTTTAATGAGCTATTTAAATAATAATAAATCACTACAAATTAATATAATAATGATTACAAAACCACATTGAATCATGAAGAATAAAGTTATTAGATCATTATTACACAATTACAATTTATATTTTGTACATAACGAAAATTAAATAAGATCGAATTATGATTTTACATTAGAAAAATTGTTGCAAATTTATTCAATTCTTTTTAAAATTTATAAATATATTAAATAAACCAATTTTATTGAAAAACAGTCTATTCATTAATTTTATTATCTGATCACAAAAATATATACATCTTTCTTTATAATGATATTTCATAATTACAAGATTTGTTTCATTAATTTCATTCAAGCTAATAATTATAGTACAACAAATCTTTATAAATTAACTTAGTAATTATTACATATTAGAATTACATTTTTTCAGAGGTGAATGAATTAATTACATCATAATTAGAAAATTTAATTTGTGTTTCTTTATTGTAAGGATTTAAAAAATGTTCAATACATAAAATGTAATGAGTTTGTAAGACAAATTAGATAGATTTTTTTGAATAGAAAATTGTTAGTAGACTTATAAAGAAATTAATAGATATATACGACATAACAATTGATGTTTTTAAACGATTTATTCAATAACATGTTAAATAACTCATTAATGTTAGAATCCATAAAATTGTATTAGATAAATAAATACACCTTTCAATTTTTGACGATTATGCACGCACTTGGATTTATAGGAATTAAGTTGTTACACAACTGTAACGATACAAGAAAATATCGATTACACATATTAATTTATACATTTTTTCTTTCTTAATTTATTTGTTTTGAAAAATTTATTAGTTCTAGTTTTGTTTAAATATATAAATGTTTTTAATGAAAAAAAAAGGTTTAGCTAACGTCTTTTCAAATTCTGAAAATTTAAGTAAATAATGGGACAATAATCCTATTCATAAAATTTTTGATTTATTGGTCGATACCTAAAAATTATATATCTCTACAACAAAAAGGAAATAACCCTCCAGTATTTCTTGGTAAGCTTTTAAATTTCCATGGCTCTAAAAATTATGTTTAACAAATTGCAATGTAGTTAAATATTATTTTGATTATTAATAATGAGAAAATAAATATTAAAAAAAAAATTTACAACATTAATTACAAAAATATAATTATATTAAAGCAAACAAGAGAATAATATTTATTTTATAAAATTAAAACATATTTATATAAACATATTAAACAAAAAAAATCTAACTATTAAAAAGAGATATTGGTTATTGGACTTTCTGTCTGGGATGTTAAAACCATCCCAGAACTTCAAATATTTTTTTCTCCATGGACAATTTTTTCTATGTCTTCTCTAATTTCAATGTGTACCTTGATTTTCATCTGACTTAATAATATATTGTATCCACTTCCAGTTGTCGAATCTATAAAGTTTACTATTATTAATGGAGGTTTAAATTCTGATTTTTTTACATTTTACGTTATTTGGTATCGGTTTTGAAAAGTTTATTAACCTATCTTGGCTATTTCTTTTTATTGAATTATCAATGGCTTCCATTTGCTTGAATTAAATTTATTTTGAATTGTATGTATACAGTTATCTCTGTTGTTTTTGTTTGTCGCATTCAACCTCGGTCTTCATCCACATGTTCTTTTTCATTTACATGTGTAAAAAACATGTCTGGTTTTTCGTATGTTTGTTAAATCTCGACAAAAAATTGAAGAATATATTCGATAAAATATTGTAATCTCTCAGAAATATAATTGAAATAAAATTTTATAATCTAATTGCAAACATAAAAATTAAACCATTTCTTAAGAATAATTAGTAGAATGATTTTGTTTTATTTGTGTTCGTTCCACCTTTAAGAGAATTAAAGAAAAATCATCAGTAAAACAAATAAAAAATGAATATATATATATAAATTAAATAACAAATTAAAATAACTTAATTATTTTTTTTTAACAAATCCAATTAATAAACATTTCAAACATTTTCATAAACATTTTAAAATATTTCAAGGAACAATAATTTTTTTTTAGAAAATTGATTGTTTTTTTTCAATAAATTATAACCGGTGCTGGAATTTTTGTTGCTTCTCTGGAATATTATATATTTTTTATACATTTATTTATAGCAATCTATTTACAATAAATAATAAGCACAATTGATAACCTGAACTTTGTGTTGAACAATTGGTGCAATGACCAACCTTCAAATTAATTATTTGTAGTCAGTTTCTACAATACGTTATGTTAATAATCAAAAACAAACGGTTTTTTATTATTAACGGGTTTTAGCGTTTGAGTCTCCGATAATGGTAATCTGTCGATTGTTAAATACCAAGAGGCGTTGGTAATTTATCCTAGTGTCTTTGGATTAAAAAATACAATTTTCATTCAGGTAAAGTTGTAGAGTTACTTTCAAAGCGTAACATGGCCTTACCAGTCCTACGTGTAAATTTGGATTAATTTGCAATGAATTTCACAGCAACAAAGCTTAAAATAGACAAACAAGTAGCAGCAAAAAAGTCGCCGTAATGAGAAACTTAAAACATGGACTATTTTCTACGAAGAGAGTAAAAATATCATTGAAATGTTCAAAAATATAGAAATCTGATTTCTATCCAAATTGCGAATGCAAATAATTTTGAAAATGTTCAATCGTTCATAAGTCAATGGTTGAATAAAGTGGATCGTATGATCACTTTTGCTAGAAATCTTCATGATACGGTGAAATTCGCAAAGCATGATTTCCGTGAGGATATGGATTATCGAGAGCTGAGTGGTATGTTATTTATATATGAACATACTTACAATGAATTCACTAATTCATACAATTTTTTGAACAGTTATAGCGTACGTTTTATGAACGAATTAACGACCGCTTTTCATACAAACCGTAATGAAGATACGTTTTTCACACAGTGGAATATCTTCTTCTGGTGTTGTCGTTATGGAGTCTCAGTTGTAGGAATTAAATAATTCAATTGGTTTAAACAAGTTTATTATAATAATTGGTACTCTTCCAAGACTATGTAGATATATTTAGAGATTGACTAAGACTAATTACAAATAGTTATTGTACTAACAAAGTTAATTCGTATTAATATGGACGGGGTGGGAGTTTGAGGAGTAAGGCACGTTTTGAGAAGACGCTCCGCTTCAGGTCACTGTTCTCCGTGTGATCTGTCGATTCTGCAGTTTTGTTATCAGTTTACAATACGAAGAAATGCATCAAACGGTCACTGTCTTCCGTGGGATTTGCCTACTCTGCATATTTATTCTGTTAATGATCTATAATTTAGTGGTTGGACACAACATGCCGTTGAAGAAATGTTTTATTGAAGTACCTCTCTTGAAAATGAAATTATACTTTGTAATTATTTAATTAAACCATATATTGTAAATAAAATGTGGACCGCAAATAAAAATATTAAAATAAGAATGATTATATTATTTTGGGGTAGGCATACAATTAATCATAAAAAAACTATCATTGTTCATCAAGAATCACGATCATACAATTTTCAATTGATATAGAAATCTTGTTTCAAGTAAAATTAGCAAAATAAATAATTTTGAAAATGTTCAATCGCTGCTAAAACAGTAACCTCGTTGTTCCAGTTATAATCATAGGTTTGAGAACATCAGCTGTTTCCTGTGATAAAATAGGCGCTAGTTTAATCCTTAAGTGGTTATGAATTAAATACTCAAAACTCTTACATCACAGACTCTCAATTAATATAATTCATATTATTATCAAAGTAAATAAATTAAAAATAAACTCTTCTTTATAAAAGTCTCCAAAGTTATTTTAAATTGTGGTGTGTAGTTTAATCTCAATGTTAAGGCAAATCAAAAATGTAAACTGATATAAAAAAATTCTATAGCTCCGATAAACTCGTACAAAAAAAATCACATACTAGATAAACTTGCGAAGAATCATACATGTAGCAATGATGTTGCTTTACTAATTTTAATTCAATAATTTCAAATATTTAAACAATCATACACTACAATACGTAGTTTAAACTGAGATCAGCCCAAAGCAATAACTGTTGCATATTATTGTAGTTTTATAGAAAGTTTTGTAGTTTTTGGACTAGACAGGTTACAATTAAAGTTAAATTCATTTGCGATGGATTTTACAGTATGTAAAATTAAAATAGATAAACAAGTGGAAGAGGTGCAAAATAGGACAAAACTTGAAGTGAAAGCGTGGACTTTCGAGGCGGGTAATAATATTTTGAAAATTTTAAGATTTCAGATTACTATATCCAGACAAATTGGCAATGAAAATAATTTTGAAGCTGACAATGAAATGAAATTTTGAAGAAAAGACAATGTCGGAAAGATATGAATACTTTGATCTCTTTGGTTACAAAACTTAATGATTCCGTGAAATTCGCAAAGGATATTTTGTTAATTGATTTGTATATATTTTATTTTTTAAATACTTAAGCATATAGACATTGTATATTTTGTAAATAAAATGTAGACCACAAATAAATGTATTAAAATAATTATTATACATTTTTCACCTTTTTATATTGTAGATATCCCTAACGAAAGTTTAATTGAAACACAAAAGCGAGATTCCACACTTATCGAGTTTAATCCGTTCTAAAATTTCCGTATTTTTACTCGTATTGTGAAACAGTTTCTCCCATATAAATTAATGTAAAATACGATAATGCGTTTAATGCCGGCAAAACTTTTTTCTTACAATTCATTTTGCTCGTTAAGAGAAATGCTCGTTATGCGAGGTGCTCGATAAGAGAGCTTCCACTGTATATTGTTTTTAAAAATAATTTCTAAAATGAAATTAAATAAATAAATGTTCTTTATATCTTCAAATGAATACCAAGATTCTTATCAATTCCTTGCGGCCTGGGGACAAATAGATTTCAGAAAAAGCGCGGGAATGGTTTGAAAATTGCCATGTTTATTCTTTAACGTAATTCTGTTTGAGAATCCTTGAATTAACACTTTTAGGGGGCATTCTGTTGAACCAAATAATTGCCACCATTACCATTTCAGGAACTAGGTTCAAAAATTAGGAAAAATATCTTGAAAGAAAGCACGAGAACGTTTTAAAAATGCGCGGGAACAGTTTAAAATTGTGACGTCCGGAATGTCCCTTTCTTTCATTCAGGTAGAGTTTTGAATATCGACGCAGCGAGATGTCGAGTAACAGTTGTAGTGTTACTTTCACAGCGACAACATGGCCTTACCAGTCTTACGTCTACATTTGGATTCATTTGCAATGAATTTCACAGCAAGTAAGCTTAAAATAGATCAACAAGTGTCAGCAAGAAATTTAGGCGAGTTGGAGAACTCTGTGGAAGAGGTGGAAAAAAGGACGAAGATTGAACTGAAAGCATGGACTGTTTTTTACGTGGAGACTAAAAATATGATTGAAATTTTCAAAAGATATAGAAATCTGATTTCTAGCCAAATTGGAAATGCAAATAATATCGAAAATGTTCAATCGTTGATAAGACAATGGTTGTATAAAATAGATAGTATAATCAATTTGGCTAGAAATCTTCATGATAAGATTAAATTCGCAAAGGATGATTTCCGTGAGGACATGGAGTATGAAGAGTTAAGTGGTATGCTATTTATATATGAAGATATTTACGATCAATTCACATTCACATTCAATTTCTTGAACACTAAAAGCGTATGTTTCTTGAACGAATTAACAAACACTTTTCATACAAATCGGGATGAAGATACGTTTGCCGTTCTGTTTGGCGTTGAAGAAATGTATTATTGAAGTAATTATTTTGTAATTATTTAATTAAACAATATCTTGTGATCTAAGTGATTTGCACAGTCGTTCAATATTGTAATGAACATACATATACCAAGACTGTCCACACAGTCAATTCATAGTTAATTTTCTTGCCTAGTCATATTGATTTGATTGTATTACCCATATTTATTTCCTTTTATGTTATTTATTTATTTGTTTTTTTATTTATTTTTTTTAATTTCAAAATACTATTTTGCATGTTTGCAAATAATGTATATAAATAATTGTTTTGAATGAAAGTTATTAATAAAATTATACTTTAAAAAATTATTCAAAATATGTATTTTTATTTTACATCCTGCAAAAATCTTGTCGTCGAAAACGATAGAGTAACTTAGAGAAGATAGGTAAAGATGATGGAATATGTCGATTTTTTAACGTTGTCACTTCTTTTGACCAGGACTCCAGGAAAGAAAGAAATAAAATTGATAAATAACTAGCAGTAAGAAATGCCGATGTGTTAACGAAATCAGTGAAAGAAGTGCGAGCGAGTAGAATATGTTGATTTTTTAACGTTATCACTTCTTTTGACCAGGTCTCCAGGAAAGAAAACATTAACGAGTCTATCCGTAGTACATTTGAATATTGTATTTGTGGATAAAAATCATATGAAATAAATATAAATTAAAAACTATAAAATTCTTATGATTCTTTATTGATTTTCAATTGAAAAATCGAAAAATATACACAAGAAAAATACAGAGTTTCTGTATTTTTTTTTGTCTATTACGTAGAAATTTCAATAAATTATAAATGGTAAAATTTATTATATAACAACATAGAAAGTCATCCGAAGTCATCCGTATGAATTATTATATTTATTGACAAAGAATAGCTCCAAATAAAAATATAAATTATCTTTCGTTACATTATTTTGTTACAAAATTGTTTTGAAAACTTATATTTTAATATATTTATATAACAATAAATAATTTTTTGTCAATAGAAATAAATACAACTAACCCAAACTTAATTTGGATTAATTGTATGCCTCTCCCAATCAGTAACTGTGTAGATTCCAAAACAGTATAAATCTAGACCCCTACAATTGGAATTAGCAGCGTCGATCCAGGATCAAAAATGATGCTGATTATTGATGAAGCTATATCCATCAATGACTGGTTTGGGCTTATCCCATAGCAATTTAAGCTATGTTTTATCTACACCAGGCTTTCCCAAACTATGTTCCTGGTAATAGGTGTTTCGTAAAAACCTGGAATGAAATAATTACTAAAATATTGAATGTTTTTTCTCATTTTTCAAATTTTATTGATTATTTGTTATACCTTTAAATTTAGTTTATTACAAAATTTTTAAACCGGACTAATCGAAGCCAAACTATACGAGGTATTGTAATATTTAAAAAATAGTGGTCCATCATAGCAAACCAATTCATTTGATTTGACTAAATAATGTTTTTTTTTTAATTTTTTCACTTCGGTATTATAACCGAAATAATGGAGTTACAAATGGAGTTAGTCGTACTCACTCTAGTTGCATTTTTATAATTTAACATTAGATTATGCTCGTTAAGCGAGGTTGCATTGTATACTTTAAGTTGGATTCAGCAATGTAAATTTCATTTTATTATTATTACATTTTGATACAATTAAAAAAAGTTTGGTTTCTATTAATTTAATATTATTAAAAGTATTAAAATTAAAATACAAATAGAATTTATTCAATAAATAAAATTTAATTTACCATTTTTATTGGCCAC
>NW_017095510.1:0-2524 GCF_001412225.1 Nicrophorus vespilloides
ATGTAAGTTCTAATACATTATGTATTTATTAAATTCACAAAATTTCATTTGAAATTTACTTATATTTCATTGCAAATAGATTCTAATTAGATTTTTCATATTTTCTTGCAATTTGCTTTAATAAATGTAGAAAATTTTTACAAATTTATTAAAACTTGGTTTATATTTTATTGCAAGTTCTAATGTAAGTTCTAATAAATTATGTATTTATTAAATTCACAAAATTTCATTTGAAATTTACTTATATTTCATTGCAAATAGATTCTAATTAGATTTTTCATATTTTCTTGCAATTTGCTTTAATAAATGTAGAAATTTTTTACAAATTTATTAAAACTTGGTTTATATTTTATTGCAATTTCTAATGTAAGTTCTAATAAATTATGTATTTATTAAATTCACAAAATTTTATTTGAAATTTACTTATATTTCATTGCAAATAGATTCTAATTAGATTTTTCATATTTTCTTGCAATTTGCTTTAATAAATGTAGAAATTTTTTACAAATTTATTAAAACTTGGTTTATATTTTATTGCATGTTCTAATGTAAGTTCTAATAAATTATGTATTTATTAAATTCACAAAATTAAAATTTCATTTGAAATTTACTTATATTTCATTGCAAATAGATTATAATTAGATTTTTCATATTTTCTTGCATACAATTGTTGCAAAACTCATCCAGGCGTCCCGTCGAGCCAAGAAAACGCTGCATTATTTCAATATAGCAAGCAAGAATAGAATAATATGTTTCTTGTGCTCCTTGTAATATTACATTGAATTCTCTGAACGTTCAATTAGTCAAATATTTCATTAACATTTAAGATTTCTTTTCATTTTATTGATTTCAATTTTGTACACTTTACAAATTCCTACCTAATTTTACTTAAAAAATAACTATATGAATATTTAACTATGAATTCTATATGATTTTAATCAATCCTTAAGAAAATATTAAAATGTTTTTTTAAAATTTTAGTAAATCAGTTTTGTTAATAAAAACGCCTTTCATTTTCATGTAAATTTTCTAAATTAAATTGAATTTGCTTCTTCGTTAACAACTATTGAAAGTAGATATAAAAATGAAAAATTGAGTATGAAATTTGATTGATTCAGTATAGAAAATCATTGCCATGAATAATTCCTATAACAATCGTAGTTCTATCTGCGTTTTCTCTGTTCAATCACGTTTTGCAATCGTGCAAACTTTGAATTTCACCGTTTCGAACCTGCCAATAACAGATGTTTTCGTCCGGTGTGTATTGCCCATCTCGCGTTGAGCGTTTTCGCATTTTTATTTTTACTTTTTTGAGCGGAATAAATGTAGAGAGGGAAAATCCGACACATTCCAACGTTTTACGTATTGCAGTAATAAAAATTTGAAGCAATCCTTTGAATTTCGATGCATCCTTCCACATTCTGAAGAATTGCATTCTAGACAAGAATATTTCATATTTTTAACATTTATATAAATTTCAGTATTTTAGAAAATGTTGTGTTTAGACATGTACAAAATTTAAAAAAAATTTCATATTTTCTTGCAATTTGCTTTAATAAATGTAGAAATTTTTTACAAATTTATTAAAACTTGGTTTATATTTTATTGCAAGTTCTAATAAATTATGTATTTATTAAATTCACAAAATTTCATTTGAAATTTTCTTATATTTCATTGCAAATAGATTCTAATTAGATTTTTCATCTTTTCTTGCAATTTGCTTTAATAAATGTAGAAAATTTTTACAAATTTATTAAAACTTGGTTTATATTTTATTGCAATTTCTAATGTAAGTTCTAATAAATTATGTATTTATTAAATTCACAAAATTTTATTTGAAATTTACTTATATTTCATTGCAAATAGATTCTAATTAGATTTTTCATATTTTCTTGCAATTTGCTTTAATAAATGTAGAAAATATTTAGAAATTTATTAAAATTTGGTTTATATTTTATTGCAAGTTCTAATGTAAGTTCTAATAAATTATGTATTTATTAAATTCACAAAATTTCATTTGAAATTTACTTATATTTCATTGCAAAAAGATTCTAATTAGATTTTTCATATTTTCTTGCAATTTGCTTTAATAAATTTAGAATTTTTTTACAAATTTATTAAAACTTGGTTTATATTTTATTGCAAGTTCTAATGTAAGTTCTAATAAATTATGTATTTATTAAATTCACAAAATTTCATTTGAAATTTACTTATATTTCATTGCAATAGATTCTAATTAGATTTTTCATATTTTCTTCAATTTGCTTTAATAAATGTAGAAATTTTTTACAAATTTATTAAAACTTGGTTTATATTTTTTGCAAGTTCTAATGTAAGTTCTAATAATTATGTATTTATTAAATTCACAAAATTTCATTTGAAATTTACTTATATTTCATTGCAAATAGATTCTAATTAGATTTTTCATATTATTTTCTTGCTTCAATCTAAAGTTTTGTTTTATTTTCTGCAATTTCTTTAATACAAAGTTTTTTTTTGTTCATTATATAATTTAACAGTTTAT
>NW_017095511.1:0-24585 GCF_001412225.1 Nicrophorus vespilloides
TATTGAATACGGAATAAATATTATATTTTTAGAAATCAATAATTGTTTAATTTATATCTATAATAATCTGGTTTTGACTTACTAAAAAAGTAACAATTAATGAAAGTTTTTGAAATATCCATAAATTTTAATACATAACTACACAACATTGAAAATTAAATCTATTTTGATTTAACATTTTAAAAAATCCAATCAAGGAGAAATATTAAAAAATATAGAAATATATAACTTTCTAAACAAATGAAGTTTTGACCAGGCGCGGTCCGTGTTTGTGACGCAACCACAACATCCATGGTTCTACATGTACAGGGATGCTATGCTTGAACCGCATCCATAGACGGACCGCGCCTGGTATTGACTATACTTTATAACAATATTAATTTTATAATTATGTAAGTAGCCTACTAGTAGACAGCTCTACTACTTTCGGCTTCCAAAAATTGGTTTATAGAATTCTGGTGAATTAAGTATTAAGGATAAAACTTTCAGAATTAATATCAATTATTTTCAACTAAAACTATTTTCTCCAGAGATGTTAAGGAGAGACATCTAAATGTTAAGTTTTAAATACATTGTTAAATCAATTCAAATTTATTGTTATATTTTTGTCAATACAAATTACATTTTGATCATACATAATAAAAATATTAATATAGTGATTTTTTATTAAGACTCTTAAAAAAAATATTAACAATTTAAAAGCATCTGAAACTATATGAAATAAAGACAGAATGAAAACGCATTTTTTTCAATTTTTACCACAATCGTCACATAAACGCGTTGGTATATTTTAAAGGTTTAATGTGAAAATTAAATTTCCCCGTTTCTGGGAAATCTTCAATATCAGTACATGGTTAATTTTCTGACTATTAACAGACATAACATTCTATATTGACAAAAGAAATATTTACTTTTATATTATAATCCAAATATATATTTACTTTACTTGCAAAAATGACTATTTTTTCATTATATTTGTAGCCTACTAATACTTATTGGAAGTACTTTCGACTTTCAAAAATTTTATTTTGTATTTTTTGTTTTGTGTTTTATTTTATATGTTTATTTTATTTGTTATTATTTTTCAATGTAAATATTACCATATACGATAAGAAGATGACATCTATCAGTTATATTTTGAGTTTGTACATTTTAAATACATCGTCAAATGTGTTCAATACAGAAAATAATTGAAAGTCGTATAAGAAGTAGATTTTTATTTTATTTTTCAGTAGCAAATGCCCTAAGTATTTTGTCTGTCGTTTCCTTTTACATCTACAAAGCTTTTATCCTTCGCTTCCTCTTCTCACTTCTGATAGCTTCTTCGGCCTGCAGGCTTTATTCTTCTTGCGTCGTACAACCTCCATTAGACCATCGACCGGTGTTCGGAGTTCTAGTCTTTTTGGCTAATCGACTCTATGTGTGTCTATAGTTTCCTCCAAGTTATTTTTAAAAATAGATTATATGTAGGAACCGCTCCACAAACGCAACTGTGTGTAATTAACACTTAACTTAAGTAAACTTTATTAAACTAAACTACCTTAACTTAAGTATACTGAACTTGAACTAATATTCACCTAAAATACTTTGAGCTAACATAATTGGATTTTGCATAACTTAAGCAAACATGACTTTTCATAGTTTAACTTAGCTTAGACTAATTATTTAATAGAAAACTGTATTTACTAAATACATTTTAATAACTATTTCTTACACTAATTGTATACTTAATATTTTCATTTATATATTAGACCTACTAATACCTCAATAAAAGCATTTTCGGTCTTCCAAAAATTATAGTCATCATATGCCATGATGACCCCCAAAGCTGATACAGATTTTACAAGCTATAATATATAAATACGTTTTATTTATAAGTAAACATTCCGAAAATGTTAATAGATGACATCTATCAATCATATTACAAATTTGACATATGCAATATTAATAATAAACATATTTTTGTTTTCAAACGTATAAAAAAAGAAATAAAATTATTGGTATATTGTACTTTAAGTATATTGTCCTTACTAAAGTTCGCAATTTTAAATAAGATTTAGATTTTGTTTTGTTTTCTAATCTAAGAACGGTAATGAATAGGATAATCTGGATAAATAAAGTATAATAATAGGCAACCAAATATACCACAATAAATGTAAAAGTAACGTTCAGATCTTTAAGTTCTTAAAAATGCCATTAATCTTGATTTCTATAATCTACTTTTCATAAGATATTTTGTTTTACTTTATTTGCTTTTAATAAAGAGATCTTAATACAATTTCGTTATATAGAGTTAAGATTTATGAGGTTTTTTCTTAAATTTAAGGCTCAAATTATAAATAAAAGACAATTATCTTCATGTTCAATTTGCCTACAAGAAAACCAATGCATTTTTACTATTACATAATTTATATAATCCCTCTATTAATAATTACTTCTTGGAATAAGAGCTAATAACTACGCGTCTCAAGGTTTTAAATATATGAACGAGGGCAGAAAAGATTCCAATAATGGTACGAAAGCTCCAGAAGAAAGCAGGATTATCTGCAGGATGAATTGGACTTGACGTAAAATATAATGAAAATGTAAATATGAGAGACAAGAAATAAAGAACATGATAGTCGACAACTGCAAGCCTACTTTCATTTTAAAGAAAACAGAAATAAATTGTCGGATTACAGCATGAAAAGAGATTTATATAAAGTTTATATAATACAGACATATTTTTTTTTGCATGTCTAATAGTATCTGTATTACATTATTAATTAGTGACGCTGTTATAGAGCTCACATCTTATTTTAATTATGGCGTGTGTGCATTCACCGTTCAATCAGATCAAATTCGCTTGAGTTTGGATATTATATTATCCATTCTCTTGCATGGATTCGCTGTGTAATAATTCAAGCCACATTACTGTACGTTCTTACAGATATTTGGTGAGAGGCTGAAAAATAAACTATTTCAATTCAGAAGTTAAGCAACATTACTGTACGTTCATACGGATATTTGGTGAGAGGGCTGAAAAATAAAGTATTTCAATTTCAAGTCAAGCGACATCAGTGTACGTTCCTACGAATATTTGGTGAGAGTCTCAAAAAAATAAACACCTTCAATTCAGAAGTTAAGCAACATTACTGTACGTTCTTAGGGATATTTAGTGATAAGATTGAAAAATAAACTATTCAAATTTCAAAGTCAAGCAAAATCACTGTACGTTATTACGGATATTTGGTGACAGTCTTAAAAAATAAACAACTTCAATTTAGAAGTCAAGTAACATTTCTGTATGTTCTTACGGATATTTGGTGAGAGGGCTTAAAAATAAATACTTTCAATTCAGAAGTCAAACGACATGAGTGTACGTTCCTACGAATATTTGGTGAAAGTGCTAAAAAATATACACCTTCAATTCAGAAGTCAAACTCCTTCGAAACATTGTACATAAAGAAAGAGATGTAGAAAGGTTGTAATTGTGAAACAGTATTATTAGATTGTTTTAAATTGTTGAATGTAAAATAACAATTAACTTCGGAAGTCCATGAAATATTGAATTATTTAATAGATTAATGAATGCAGCCTTTATACGAAAAAGTAAACTTTTAGATGAATACAACATCATCAAATATTACTAGAATGAATTCACTTGCGCAAATTGTTTGAGCAGTGCCAACAGGTGCAAGAGAAAATGTAAACCGAATGTAAGCAAAAGGCATACACACACAGTCTTTGCACGGAACAATCTGTTACGGGCCGCAGTTGCCGTTAATTAAATAAGTAATTCGGCTTCCCCAGCTCTTCATTCAATTGGGTTAAGCACAGACGTTGCAGGATGTTTGAGTTTAGGTTGAATTTTCTCTGCTTTGTTCAGAGAGGGGCATCTATTTTATTCAATTGATCGATATTATGAACATTATATTTAATGATATTTCTGATGGAAAAGTGTACGTTTGTGCGAACGTTAAGTAAAAATCTTTTTATAAAGTTTTGTATCTATTGCAATAATTATAAAACTTGTCACTTATTTTCAAATGACGAACAAATAAATATGGTGACCTGCTAATCCTATTATAATGCGCTATCTACTGTAGATAATCCCCAAGTAAATGTACAAAGTCTCATAGAAAATACCTGTTCTAATCTCATATGAATCATTATATGTTTAAAACATTAGACATTTTCAAGTAGATTTATATTGAGTACACTTATTCTATTTATTTTCTTCTCATGTTATCGTCGATAAAGATTCATTTAATTACAGTAATACCTCGCATAGTGCGGATAATTGGTTCCGCCAATATCAGGACCATTTGAAAGCGGATTAACCGAGAACTTTAAAATTGAGTAAAAATAAATAGAGAAATATGGACAAACTAAAGAAATTATATATAAGGATGATAAATATTGGAAGAGGATAATTTACATTTTAATTAATAAATTCTAAAAAAATAATAGTCTCTTTTTGTACGATTTTCAAGTCTTCGATTAGTACGGATTTAAAGAATCCGCACTGTTACCTCCTTTAATTATTTAGTCATTTTTCACAAAGTTCTATTAATTTGAATGTTTATATGATTATTTTTGTCTCGTCATTAATAACAACCATAACATCAATAATAATGCACACAAACAACGCAACAAATTCGCTCCGCTCATTACAAATTATTTATTTATACATTTATTATTTGCAATGTATTCATTTCCCAGTCGACACGGCTTGCAATTCGTGATTATGCGTCATTACCAATAATTGAGACAACAATTATACATTTGTTTATATCCGTTTTGATTCTCGCATCCAATCGCATAATTTATTCAATTTTCAACTGCATGAAAAATTATCTAATCGCATGCAAAACAAAAAGCGGTGGTTCCAAAAAATAATCATAAATAATTGCAAGGAAAATAATCATCAATGACCGAAAGGAGGGTAGGTATGTTGCAAATCAATATTTCTGATATTTTCCAAGCATAAAAAGTCGTGATTCACGAATGACCGCATCTTTCGAATACACATGACCTAACCGGTGGTTTCTTCGGTCTCAAGGAGAAAGACGGTTCGGTTGAGCACGAGTAGGTGATTAAAATAAGGAACGAAAACAGGAGGACTAAAAGGTTAAATACATGTATGTGCGTTCCATCCTTTTCATGTGCAGCCATACAACTCTAATATTAACATTCGAATCATCTCTGCTTCCATAGAACGTGCATTTTTTTTTCTTATTCGCATTCTTCCATTATTTCCCTCAAAGCCGTCTAGTAGATTTTGTCTCTATAATGCAATTTGTATTCTTTAAAACATTGCCAATAATACAATATTTTTCAAGATATTTTATTTAAGTTTCTAAAATATTGAAGACAATTAAACACGTGTAGAAAAATTGTGAAGAGTAAATATAATTCATAAATTTACTTGTTAAAAATACCAAATTACAATATAATAGAAAATCTCAATTTTCAGATTTTCGTGAATTTCTCAACATCCTTCAAAACGAAACTATTGGCATCTATCTACAAGCAAAAGAAAGAAATAAAAACGATAACAAGATGTAGATTTTGCGTTAATTAAGAAAACAATAAAAGTGTATATTGGAGATTGATCCAGCGACCATACTCCACAGAATGCTTATAAAAGTAAAACTTAGGAATACATACACGCAAATAAGTAATTATCTAGAGAGGTTGTCGAGATATTCACGAAAAACTGAAAAAAATGGTGAAAAACGTGGTTTCTCTATTACGTAATGAACATTACTTAACTTTTGTTACATAAAAATTTGTGCAACGCTTGCGTGCACCTGATTATGCAATAAAATCATAAAAAAGTTTATCACTTTTCGAGTTATTATCGAAAAACTGAAAACATCCATTTATGGGCAAATTCAATTCACTTTTTTCCCAATTTCTACAGCTCATAGCACGCGAGTCGGCGGCAGTACGAAGATACCAATAGGCTTGTGGGATAGGCGAGACATTCAGCTTTCATACGAGTGGTCGATGATGTAATTATCTAGAGAGGTTGTCAAGATAATCACGAAAATCTGAAAACAAATGGTGAAAACTGAAAACATCCATTTATTGGCAAATTCAATTCACTTTTTTCCCAATTTCTACAGCTCATAGCACGCGAGTCGGCAGCAGTACGAAGATGCCAATAGGCTCGTTGGAAAGGTGAGACATTCAGGTTTCATACGAGTGGTCGATGATGTAATTATCTAGAGAGGTTGTCGAGATATTCACGAAAAAACTGAAAAAAATGGTGAAAAACGTGGTTTCTCTATTACGTAATGAACATTAATTAACTTTTGTTACATAAAAAATTGTGCAACGCTTGCGTGCACCTGATTATGCAATAAAATAATAAAAAAGTTTATCACTTTTCGAGTTATTATCGAAAAACTGAAAACATCCATTTATTGGCAAATTCAATTTACTTTTTTCCCAATTTCTACAGCTCATAGCACGCGAGTCGGCAGCAGTACGAAGATGCCAATAGGCTTGTTGGAAAGGCGAGACATTCAGCTTTCATACGAGTGGTCGATGATGTAATTATCTAGAGAGGTTGTCAAGATAATCACGAAAAACTGAAAAAAAAATGGTGAAAACTGATAACATCCATTTATTGGCAAATTCAATTCACTTTTTTCCCAATTTTTACAGCTCAAAGCAAGCGAGTCGGCTGCAGTACGAAGATGCCAATAGGCTTGTTGGAAAGGCGAGACATTCAGCTTTCATACGAGTGGTCGATGATGTAATTATCTAGAGAGGTTGTCAAGATAATCACGAAAAACTGAAAAAAATGGTGAAAAACGTCGAAAACATCCATTTATTGGCAAATTTTGTTACATAAAAAGTTCCATAACGCTTGCGTGCATCTGATTATGAATAAAATCATAAAAAAGTATATTACTATTCGAGTTATTAACTTTTCTCTTTGTCGTGATATGTTTTTCAAGTCGAGTCGACGATCCAGATGCATGCCAATATACTTAGCATCATCAGCCTGTGGTAGGGCACTGCCATTCAGTGTAACAGGTGGACAAGTTTGTCGATGCATTGTGTACGTTACATGCACTGACTTCGTTTCATTTGCCTTGATTCTCCACTTTCTGAATCGAATGTTCGATACTATTCGATACTTCTTTGGTGTATCTGTGAGGCCGTAGTTCGGTTTTGATGAGATGTTAGAACAATGGTATCATCAGCGAAGTGAATAGGACTTAAAAATCGCTGTTTCGTTGAGATAGGACGAGTTTTCCAGTTTTTTCTTAATTATATGAAAATTACGTAACTTTTGTTGCATTTCATCATTGCGTAAGATAGGCGCTACCCTCGCGCAACTTTTTATGAAACAAAAGTTGAGACGTTTTTTAATATTTACAGTATTATTTTTTTGAGCATTATTTTTTTCATTGCTTCAACTTTCAATGCGAATTAAGGAGAAAGAGAGAAATCAGCTTTCATCCCGCAGCTTTCCGTCTCGCAATCTCATCTTCGTGAGTGATTTGGATATGCTCTCATCTATCGATCAAACAATTTATTCCCTACTTTACACAATAAACCCATTTCTATGGGGCCTCTCAAAGTAAATTCATTCGTGGAGTAATAGAGATTGAGGAATGAATAACAAGAAACGATGAAACAGGAATATGTGCAACAATGAATGCACCAGTATCCTTATTTTCCAATCATTTGTGTAATCTCTCAAGTCTGGCGCGACGACAATATTAAGTAATCTACAATTAGGTACACAATTGTAAATTACTTAATTGTCAAAATACTAATCTAAACAGGGAATTAAAATCAAAATTAAATTTACGCATTCTAGATCTACGAAAACACTTTTCGGAAGTTGTTCAAATTTTAAAACAATTTAGGAATTTACATAAGTTAATTATAATTAGTTTTAGTTCAGTTTTAGTTTAAACAAAAATTCGAAAAAGTCTAAGTGATTTCCATAGGATGTGACTACTGCGTGCACATATATAATTATTAGTAAAAACTGGATGAATAATTTATAGAAATGTCACTCATTTTGTATTTGTTATGATTAATTATTTTTTTCATTGAATTTTGTTTCATTTTCAGATTATGTAATATAATAAATTGCGTGGTTCAATTGCGTGGTAGAAATTAAACATTTTTTTTTTCATTAATTTAAAATGAGAATGAGGAACTGCGTACTTTTATAATAAATTCAATCAATCCATTCAATCAATAATGAAAAGTGCTCATGGCTATTTAAAAAAAGTATTTCCTCTTCCTGATAAACATTTCAAATGGAATTGAAACTCAAGCTATTTGACATTTGTTCAAGAACATATAATGAATGAGATTTTGTTTTCGTCCTTGATTTACCAAAAAACAATTTCCAATATATGACAAATATAATAAGATATTTAAGAAATAGTGGATTAATTAAATATATTATAATACAGCAATACCTCGCATAGTGCGGATAATCGGTTCAACATTAAGAAACATTAAAACTAGTTTTCNTTATAAATTTATAAATTTACAGCNATACCTCGCATAGTGCGGTAAATCGGTTTAGAACATGCAAATAGTTTTCTTTTATTGTTACAGCAATACCTCGCATAGTGCGGTTAATCTAATCCGCTATTTTCAAACCGGACTAATCGAGGAACTAAAATCGCATAATACAGCAATACCTCGCATAGTGCGGATAATCGGTTCAGGCAATGTTTAAAATCGGAGTAATCGATGACTTTAAATCCGCATAAAAATTGTGATAATAAGAAATCGACGAGGGTTTCCTAATTTGGACCACTAGAATTTTCTTTAATTAAAAAAAGGAATTATTTAAAAGATGGATGGAATAAATTTAACTAAAATAAAACTGGTAATGATAAAAAAAAGTGATAATAAAATAACCGTTAGTCGGTCCAATTAAAGCAACTGGTTTATAAAGTTTTTTTTTTAATAATTTTTCTTCATCATAGATTATCATAATACAGCTCAATTACCACTAATTTTAATCTGCGAATCAATATGATTAAAGCGCCATCCAAAGTTACCTACAGGCTATACTCCTACGCAAGTATTAAATTTACATTGAACGTACACATACAATGCTTAATTGCGTGCTCTAATCCTATTAGATTTAATCGAGATTGTAATACAACCTCCTCTATTCGAACGATCAACGCGAATTAACTTATAATCTATTAAGTAAAATTTAGCACGATCATTGGGATTAAATTAAGCTGGAATATGATTATACTGTCAAAAAAATGTCCTCTACTTGGGATTCCGTGGGCGCCGGTTCGAATCCTGGGCAAGCCAGGCCCTTTGTGGGCCATCTCAGTGCTTGCAGTAATAGGGCCATTAGATTTAATTAATGTTCGCAGGAATAAGATTAAATATACTATGACATAATAAAAAACAAACACTCTACTTCAATTGATTGTGTATTACCAATAATACATTTTTGTTTATACATTTTAGATTGTTACATAAAGACTAGTGTTTATTTTGTAATGACAGAATTTAAACTATTAAAATTTGTTTATTCCTATATGCTCCAAACTTATTATACATAATGTTAGTGATGTAATATTTCTAAATTATGTAATATTTGAAGAATTTTTTTCTAGGACAGTAACAAATAGTTAATATATAATTCTTAGAGTAAATATAATAAAAAATAATAAGTTTTTGTATGACTTCATTAAATGACTAAACGATATGATTCATTACCTGAGGAAAAGTTCTTCCCTTGAAATAAAACTTATCATTATACTGTGATGTCATGAACAAGTCATCCACCATGAACAATAATATACAGATAATACAAGTAAAAGAAGAATACATTCTTTGGAAACAAAAAAAAGTATTCATTATTTTCTACCAAACAATTATTTTGTAACATTAAATTAATTTCCGAAATACACATATTGAACTTATAATAAAATAAATAAAAATTTGATATGGAAATAACCAATGAAAATTTGTAAAAAAAAAATTGTAAAATATAATCATATTTTTACCTTTACATCTATAATATTTGCTGCTTATTACATTTCATATTTCAAATGAAATTGGATTTAATATTAACGAAAAGTAATACAGCATTGTGTGGTATCAGGTATTAATCTCGGTAAATATTGATTTCAGCGAAAAATTGCGGAAATAGCAAAAGCGGATAATTCACTAGCATAGAAATGTCAAGTCGTACATGCAAATCCCAAAAGAAATTTAGGTCTTGCAATTATTTTATTTAAATATCAACAATATCAACATTCGTTTAATTCAAAACATAATGTATTGTTTTAATTGAATACCTGCATCAACATCTGTATGTACACCTGCATGTACACCTGTCTGAACACCTGAATGTACACCTGCATGAACACCTGCGTGAACACCTGAATGTACAGCTGTCTGAACACCTGAATGTACACGTGCATGAACACCTGAATGTACACCTGAATGTACACCTGAATGTACACCTGAATGTACACCTGAATGTACACCTGCGTGAACCCTGAATGTACACCTACATGAACACGTGCGTGAACACCGGAATGTACACCTGCATGTACACCTGCGTGAACACTTGAATGTACTCCTGCATGAACACCTGCATGTACACCTGCTTGAACACCTGAATGTACACCTACAATAACACACAAAAATTGAATAATTCATTGTTCAAAAAATATTTGTTAATATTTCTGTAAGTTTTATATTAATAAAGCAATTTTTTCCAATCGGAATTTATTTTCCTCCAGCATAATATTCTGAATTCGTATAGAAATATATGAAATTGTATAATATATATACATACAAATATATTTATAAAAAAATGTAAAATTTTCAATAAGTTAATATTAATAATACCAAAAACGTGAAAATTATCAAAATTACGGAATTATTAATAAAATAATAACAGAGTTTTAAGCAATGATTTTTGTGAGGATTTTCGATTGGTTTAGATTTGTATAAAAGAAGCATTTCTTTAAGATTTCATCCGTTAACAAAAAATATTTAGTGATGAGCAACCAATGGTTTGCGAGGGCCGACCTGATATTTAAAACCAATAGAATTGTTAATAACGAAAAAAGTCGAGGTCTGCCAATTCCTCCTTTAGCGTTTAACGATATGATTTGCAGCTGCAACTGCTGATTTTTATCGTGATGCATAGATAGACTTAAACGTTTTCGTATAGAAATCGTCTAAATGTTTATTACTTTCTTATCTTATTTCTTATTTCCTTTCCATGGCCCAATAAGAATTGTTTAGACGTTTATAGCAGCAACTGTGATTCGTCATGATGCAGACTCAGCTCGTTTTAAAACCACACAAAGCAATTTTTCGATAATCACATTTATCAAATATTAAGAACAACACAAGACTGATGGCTGAACGACCGTAGCAACGCTACTGGAATGTGCGTTTTAATTCAACACCTATGTGAACACCTTTGTTTTAATTGAANNTAAAATACCTGAAAATGTCATGCATCCAAACACAAATAATTATCCAGATTTCTTCATTACATTAAATATAATTAATATTAGTAAATGAGCTATAATTTTAAATGTCTTGGATTTGGCGGTAGTTGGTAAAGATGTTACGCGATTTATCGGCAATAAACAAAACTTTCCTAGTGTCATGCGCAGTTTGTATATTGTCTATTAGTCATTAGTTGTACTTTGTGAACAGTGAGTACTGAAAATGGCTAATAATAGAGTAAAAAAATTGATCTTTGACAATATGAAAAGCATGTTTATCTCCTTAAAAAAAGTATCACGAAAAGTACATCAACATGTAGATGATACCAGACAAGCTCGTATAAAGGAGTATGAAGTCGATGTAATTATCTTAAGGAGTTCTTGAGTTATTATAGAAAAACGCTTATTCTAATCAGTGGAAACAGGCGCGAGGTGTAGTGACTGCATTGCTTTCAGTAGTTCACGCTCTTTGGTAGTAATTAATCTTGAACCCCAATTTGTATGTTTTGCATTATAGTCACCCACAGCAATGAAGCGCTCGCCTAAGTTTTCAAAGAATTCCACAAAATGGACCATCTTATTTTTGTGTTTCGAAGGACAGTACACACTTGATACGGTAAATGGGCCTCTCCAGTCCTCAATAACAACGATCCTTGCTTGAAGGTGCTCCCTCCGATACTTTGGTTAGTTCATAGTGCTTAATTGTGTCAGGATGGTTTGTCTCGTGGATGGTATACCCTGGGATGTTAATGTAACTTTGGACCGTGAATCGGGTCTCTGAAACCAGCATCACATCCAGCTTCATGGACTTTATAAAATATATTACCTCCTGGGTGTGCTGGACTAACCCGTTTGCATTCCAGGCTAAGATTTTAAATTCCTGGTAGTTCATTTCAACTTCCTGACAAGCTCAGTGATGAGAATGACCATTGTGTTGTATCGGTTTGTGCTTTAGCTGCCTAGGCGTATGATATATCGGGAGAAGTTTTGTTAACCATTATTGTTGTTGGTGCTGCAGGTAGTTGTTTCTGCCTGATTGTAGGGAATGTTTTTCTTTCAGCTCCTTGTACACAGTATATCCCTTGTTATTAGCTGGTTGGTTACCTTGGCACAGAACACATTTTGCTGATATGTCTGGAGACTTTGAACATTCGCTGGTTAGGTGATTCTTGCCACATTTAACGCAGTGTGGTTGCTTTGAACAATAGTTTTTGGTGTGTTCGTAGGACTGACAACGGAGGCACTGTGGTATTGTCTTTGTTTTGCGAGAGGCTTCAAATATTATTTTTTGGTGGAGCAAGTAGTTGATTGTATATATTTATTTGTTGAATATAAATATAAATTGAATAATACAAAATTTTTCATACTTTGGTTAAATCATTTACAACCCCAAATACAAATTTAATAAAAATATTAAACATGGTAAAAAAACGATTATATAAAAATAAACACGAATGATCTTCCATGTTTACGAATCAAATAAATAAATGATTTAAAAAACATGATTACAGCAATTCATCGCATAGCACGGGAAATCCCGCGATGTTTGAATTATTAGTAATTACAACTATTTTTGTCCATTTGAGAATTGAATTTATTTTAACTTTTGTAATGTTAATTATTATATATAATAATATATAACAGAAAGAAAACAAAAATATATTTATAATTTCAAAGTTTAATTAATCATATACATATACTACAAGAATTTTACAAATATTAAATTTAATATCTATATGTATTTCAAACTTATAACGAATAAGTGTATGGAATATAGTATGGAAAACGATTGTGTCTTATTAAGTGAATTAACTTAAGATACGTGTTAATTTTTAATCAGTTTTGAGAAATTCCATCAAGTGTTCAGTTTTTAATGAAAAAATATATGAAAGTGTCGAGAGTTCAATATTGCGAAATTTGTTTAACGAAATCAATTTATCTCAACCAAAATTATGTCTTGTCCTCGATTAGTCCGGTTTCAAACTATGTTATATATTACAGGAACTGAACAGAAATTTATAATTATATTTTGCCGTGAATCGATTCAATAATAAACAATTTTTCTGACATCACATAATTAAAATAGTTAAAATCAGTCAAAAAAATCACCAATTGTGTTTTTCTACCAACTACAATTAATAATGCCAAATTTAGATTTTAATATTTTTTTTCTTTATTTTAATAATTTTATTTATTTACATTTATACAAAACTAATTTATATTATCGACATCCTTATACTGAAAAATAACTTAGATTGTCTGCTGGACTATGTGCTATGGTTAATCATCGTCTATTACTATCCTTGTCCATCAATTCATCTGCAGTCCTTACAGCATGATATTCTGAAGGCTCATCGTCATCCCGGTCATCTCCATTTGAGACCATGTATAATTTCCTCTTGATCTGTCGTCGTGGTCTTGGTATTCGCTTGTTTTCGTCCGGAATAGATACTTCCATTTTGCTTGAATTCTCATCCCCAAAGAGAACTCTTCTTCTCTTTTGAACCTTGCGTCTTGGAGTGGCATCTAGAGCTGGCGGACACCTCTTTGTGAAATGTTGGAATGGATGTGGCGTGTATCTAGGTGTATCCGGAGCTTCGTTCCTTTCATCCTTGTATTCATACAAAATATAAGGTGTCTTCGTTCCGGGTTTCTGTTCAAAGTGGCGATACTGGTGTTCACGTGGGAATACTGTGGTCTCCAAAAAGAGACCTTCCTTAGTAAGTTGTTTTAAGTACCATATACCTTTAATATCTCCACAGTTAACTAGCTCAGGTCCTCCCACCAGTTGCGGATAGATTGGAGTATTATTTTCCTGGGGATTCATATTTTTTTATGAAATTGAAGAATTTTAAAATATTACAATAAGATAGAATTCGCTGTGTTAATCGTTTGCTAACTCAAAACTAACTGATGCTGCTCCACTGCTCAACATTATTTTTATAGCAACTACTTGTACCAAAATTCTACAGGATAATTGGGGTGCAATAAAACATAATACAATTAAACTATGCAAAAAGTTACCTGTGACAAGAAAGATTATTAATGGTCATAAAATTTTACAACCCTTATCAATGCTAAATAATCTGTTTTTTTCTTGTAAACTGTACTTAAGATATAGCATTTTGAAGATCTCATAAATAAGTTTATTATCTATTGTATATGTATTTCAAACAACAATTTTGTCATAATTATCATATATTCTAGTGAAAATTGTACAGCAATGTTTTATTGGTCTGCAATTAATGTAATAATGTTCCAATATTCAGAATTTTTACCTGCGGTATAAAAGGGTATTAAAATTCATACATCTGAAATAATGTCGTGGTGTGCTTGAACTTCAATCCATTGGGGTGTTTTCGGAATTATCCCACCTCTGCCACCAAAAATAATGTCGTGTCCCAGGGATAGAATTCTGGACACAGTGGAATATCTTCTTCTGGTGTTGTCGTTGTGGAGTCTCAGTTGTAGGAATTTAATAATTCTTTCCAAGACAATGTAGATACATCAAAAGATTGACTAAGACTAATTGTCCATTGTATCTACTCTGGTGTATTTAACTCGGGCTTCGCCGTGGACGAGAGGTTAACGCAAAGTAATTTGAATATATTTGCAATTTAAGTATTTATTATATTCGGATTTCCAATTTTTATAAAAGGCTCAATGTAAAAACAAATGTAAATACTACTGTTTCATTTAGATTCTTATTTTTTTTAAGTCATTGTAGTGGTCCGGGGGATTAAAAATGTTGACACAGAGTCCTTGCCTTGCCTGAGAGTCCTTGGAAAGGTCCATTTACTATATCCAGCGTGTGCATTCCTCCAAAGCACAATAACAAGCTGGAACACTTCGTTGAATACTTCGACACTATAGGTACCCGTTTCATTGCCGCTGGTGACTATAATGCTAAGCATACTTTTGGGGTTCTAGACTCACAACAACTAAAGGTCGAGAGCTCTGAAACAACGAATCTTTGCGCATCTTTCCAGCGGCAAATAGACTTACTAGCCAGCGGACCGAGCTAGCCAGCGGACTCGAATGATTACCTTGCAACAGTTACGAGTCTGGATCCAGCTTCGAATGCTGGTCGGTGCTGATAACTTTGCCTTCGATAATCCTGAAACGGGTAAAATCTCCAACACTGAGCACAAAGAAAACCAACCGGGAAAACTTCAGAAAATATCTCAAGTCAGTGTAAACGACCAACATAAAACTGCGGTCAGAACAGGACCTGGAAGATGATGTTGTACATCTCACCTAATCCATTCAAACAGCAGCATGGAACTCTACTCCCCCGTCATTGTCGAATGGAACATCATACAAATGTACATTAAATATCCTAGAGGTAATTCTCTTAATGAGAAATGAAGAGTTACAAGAGTACCTCAGCTGCCTTTCGCCAACCGATGCCACTGTATATTTGCTGTGGAGGGCAACCAGAGAAACGAAACGACCTAACCTAAGGGAGTCTCCACTTCATAAACCCGACGGTAGTTGGGCGCGAAGTGACAAAGAGAAGGCAGATTTATTTGCCGACTATCTGGTCTAGGTTCATTCGTTCGCCAATCCAAATTTCACTGCCCATTGCTCCGTTTAGAGTGGCACAGGTGGATTTTGCACGGATTGAAGAATAGAAATCGCTGGGCTATGACCTAATAACAACGGAGATGTTGAGGCAAGTACCACCATTGGTTTAAAGGTTGTTAAGCTAATCTTTAACGCAGTAGCGATTATCACATTAATTGCCAACCCTGGCAAACCAGCAGACCAAAAAAATAAATTAAAATATATTTAAAATAAATTCCCGGGCTGAGACTATTTATTTATTATTAAAAAAAGTAAATAATAATTGTTATTGTATTTGTTTTCGTTGACTTATTCATTATAAAACGTATCTGTTGCTGAGTTGTCGCGTACCCGAATATTCTCTCTCATGTGTTTTTCTTAACTTTTAGTTAACGTTTTCAATATTTCCGTTGTGGCGTAAACAATAAAAATTTATTTTTTTAATGTAATCAGAATTACAAACTGTTACTTTGCTTTACGCTAATCTGATCATTAGGATATTTCTAATCAGTTTACCAATAACATCTGAGTAAAATGGCTCGTCGAGATCCTATTGTGTTAGATTGAAAAACTGATGATCACCATAGGACCATAGGTATAGAGAGACCCAGTTTATTGCTTTTCAATCGACCCCAAATTAAGTTGCTGTTTGTATTAGCAATCCAGCAACATAACCATTTTTTATTAATGAATTTTACAACTTTCTTAGACTTATAGATAATAATCATTAATTTACTGTAATATAAATATTAGGGCAGAAAGACCTATGGTGAGTAGCCCTTTGCAGCAGATCAGTTTATTTTTATTTCCTTATTATGTTATGTTATTACTACAAGGTGATTTGTTGCAATAAATTTTATTGTTATTGTTATAAATATTAATCACCTAATTTTTTAGTAATACTTATTATCTCTGCTGTGCAAGTAGTTAACAACAACAATAGTAACCTCCTTGACCGAAAGGTAGATACTTTTTTTCTGTATGTTTCTCTATCTTTAACTTTTTTAATTTTATTTTACAATAATTTATTTTTAATATTTTCTGGCCAAAAATTGTAATTATTATTGACATAGACTTGGTGCAAGGACTTCTCAAATTAAAATTATAAACACGGAATTTACACTTTTTTATTTGGGAAAAAATACTTTTCCCCGAAAGAAATGCTTTGTATAAAAATATTCTAGCATTCAGAGATACATTTCAGATTTAAAAGAACAATTATGTAATTTTGGATATTGTAGTAGTTGAGGCCAGTCGAGAGTGGAACTCTGAAATGACATCGTTATTATTCTGATCTTGGATCTGAAATAATTAACATAAAATCAAGTATAAAATCGTAGAGATGAAAAAAAAGCATATATTTTTGGAATAAATAAATATGTTATTGAATGTAATAACAATTAAAATAGAGATTATTAATGTTTAAAACTTAAACAAAATTCTTCCATATGAAATCAAAAATATTAAACTATTTGAAATTAAAATTAAATACAAAATGTTACTAATATAATTCCTTTAAAATTTAATAATAAATAAAGAAAAAAGCAGATATCAAAACTAACAAACAAAATAATGTAAATTTTAAATAAATACCATGAAAAGAAGTTACAAATAAATAATCTAAATATAAATATTAACAAAATTAAAATGATTACCCAAAAAAAATGATAAACAAAAATCAAATAACAATTTTATATACTTAAAATAATTAATATTGATCTTGGTCGATATTTTAAATATAATTACGCAGAGATCGATTTAATCATATAATTACAAACATGCATTAACACCGGCAAACACACCAAGTAAAATTATAGAAAAAAATAATTAGAATGATGAATGTTATTTCAATTGTCAATATAACGAGGCAAAGAGTACGTTTCTTTTTGTCGAAAATTCTGAAATATGCCATAAATGTTTTAAATTATTTTAGCATGGCATATTTTTCTTTCAATTATGTATGACTATAAGTAAACATATTACATATTAATGAAGTATTTCTTCTGATAAGTTCATATCTGAATGTTATGTTTACTAGATCTAGTCCTTTCGGATTGTATCTAACTTCTTACTGTTACGCTACATTTTTATAAAAATTGGTTAAATATAAAGAAACATAAATTTAAAAAATGGGGATTGTTTAATGTTTACGTGAACTTCCTATAAGAATGTGCTTAAAAATAACCGTACACATAGCACTTATTAACATCAAATCAATAAATAATAATGGTTGGTCACAACAATTTATTGAATGTGGAATTGTCGAGTCTTCGGGATAAGAAATAGGAAAAATGTGGTATACTGTCTGCTGTTGAGTCTCTGTTGTTGGGAATTTCAATTAAATTAATTTGCTTTTATATAACTTTATTCATATATTGGCGATTGCTCTTTCCTTAATACTTAGTCGACACCTTATGAATCAAGACCTACCTAATCACAACTCCCATAATAATAATAGTTAGTTAATTATCTTAGATATAAAGTTAAGGGAAGAACAATCGACAAGATAATTGGGCAAATGCATAAAATTTAAATTTCCCAACCATGAAACTCCAATCGGGAAGGAAGAAGAAGAAGACTGCACATAAAATTAATAAAGTATTATTAATCATTTCGTTGGCTCATTTGAATTTTATATTTCTCATCTCGTAAATTAATTTCAAATGACTTTCGAAAGAATTTGATTTTAATAATATCCGAATAATGATAACTATAAGATTCTTTTTTTTGCAAATGACTTTATCATATTTTTTTAAGGCGGATGATCTGGGTCATTGATTATTTAAACTTATATTTAGGTAAGATGCGATATGAACAAAATATGCATCAAGCAGCTGCAAGAAAACAACAAGCAGCATAATGAATCGAGTATATAAAAATATCCATTTTATTTGGAAATCCGTATGTAGCTCTCTATCAAGCGATTCATAAAATACAACACCAAACTAAATATGGAAGAATCCAAGGAGGAGATTCACGCTTGCCTTATGTGCATGCGAGCCATTATGAAAAATATGGTAAGAACAATCTCCTATATTTAAGTGTTTGTATTTGAATGAGTGTCTTTAAGATATTACCGGCTTTTTTCAGCGCGGTTTTAACATGGTTATACAACATAGGGAAGTAATTAACTGTATCTCAATGAATTTGATTCATAGAAGACTACGTACGAATGCTCTAATTTTGGAATTATTTGCGGCAATCAAGATCAAACATATATTTTTAAGAATGTACTAAACGAGCGTTACAGATTTGAGACACTGATGAAATACTTCATAGTTTTGTTAGCAAAATATATCATGGAATAGCAATTCAAAAGTATTCGGTGGCAATTATAATAGCAGATCAGTAGTAGTAGTAGCATTTGTGGAGCTGTGCAATTTAAAAATTCCACGAGAAAGTTAGCCAATCATCGCGTTCAAGAGCAAGGCTTTTCGAAAGCAACATAACCTCAATATTAATGAAACGTATCAAACGCTGTCTCAAACCAGAGCACATCGAGTGGAACGTACGTTAAAGTACGTAAAGTGGACTTGCCTGTTTGGCCGCTAATTTTAATTAATAATAAGAAGATATGAATGGAAATTCGCAAGAAGTGACGGAGCCATTACCAAAGTCCGAGACCGAGGAGACATCAGCAGAACAGGACGATGGGGTGAGTGGTGGAAACCGTACTCTAATCGTATCATTGCTATTTCGTTTGGTACAATATTGGATACCATTGCAATTATGTACTTTTTACCGAAATTTAAACGTTAAAAAAATCAGTTCAAAGTTCATTTTCACATTGAGAACAATTGCAATTTTTATTCCAGCTGAAGGTTGCAGACTACATGGATGCTCGCAAGGAAGAACCAGTCCAAGTAAGAGTATTCTACAATTTAAAATCATTCATTTATTTACAAATCATTTTACATTGAATTGCAGGAATGTATGGAAGTGATGGAAGCTGAAACTATTAAGAAGTCATCGACAAACCAATTAGAATATGACAATACAGATTGTGATGTTAAGCATGAAGCATATTATTTGTTGACACACTCAGACCACAGTGGAAGTGATGTTGGCAGTGTTATATTAGAAAGGAAAAAGGATGATGGACAGAACAGTGTCCTAGCCAAGAAGGTTGATAATTATGAAGACAAGAATACACAATAAAAGAGGAACTTTCTATAAGCATGATGACAGAACAATATATGATATGTAAGTATAAAATGTATTCATGAAACGTTTGAGATTATTATTATTGAATTTCAGCAAAACTGATGCTGTTGAGGGTGAAGTTAAGGAATACAAGAATAGCAAAAAGATGATGTGGACTGAGGAGAACAGGAACCACAATAAATTCAATAGTGAAAATTTAGTATTTTTGGTAGATACAGGTTTTGAAGTATCTATATTAAAGCGTAGTAAATTAAATTCAAACTCTAACATTATTAAAACACAGACAAAAATGTCAGGTCTCTTAAATTCATTCGCAACTTTAGGCAATTGTGAGGCATCTTTCAAAATTAACGATGATTTAGTCACTCATTTGTTTTATATCATTCAGGATCATCTTAATTTCAAATATGACGGTGTCTTAGGCTTGGATTTCATTAGGAAATTCGGTATTAACATTGATGGTGAAACTGAAGAGATCAGATTTAAAGGAAAAATTATAAAGTTCTTGAGTTATTAACAGAAAACGCTTTTTCTAATCAATACAATTAATTAAAATTACGAAGATGTTTGTAGACTTGTTGGAAAGACGAGTCATTCTACTTTCAGAAGAGTTGTCGACGATGTAATTATCTTAAGGGGTTCTTGAGTTATTAACGGAAAACGCTTTTTCTAAATAATTCCAATTATTTAGCGACTCGATAAAAGTACGAAGATGTTTGTAGGCTTGTTGGAAGGTTGAGTCATTCTGTTGTGTCCAACCGTTATTATTACAATTATTATTGTTAATATAGTGTCTCTTAGTCGCGCCATCATAAATATACATAGAAAAACATATCGCAGAACATCGTTTATATTTTCAACCAGACGCAGAATTGGCAAAATCCGTATAGGAGCAGTCTTATCAAAATTGTGCTTACTCCTCAAACTCCCACCCCTTGTTAGTTAATTTATACGTAGAATAAGGATTTGTAATTAGTCTTAGGAAGAACATTAAGAATCAAGTTGTATCGAATATTTTAATAAACAATCAGAACCAAAAGTAAAACTCGTTCAATTTATTATTTACCAAACCTAAGGCTCCACAACAGACAACAGAAGAAGATATCCCACAGTGTCCAGATAACCATCCCTGGGACACGACAGATAATTATAATATTTTTCGGTTTAAGAAATCTTCGATTTCCAACATTATTATGACTATTATCGAACGATTAAACATAAATTGTAATGAACGCGAAACTGAAGAGAAAAATGAATCTTTTGAAATTATTGCAAAAAACCAAAATTATAGTTGTTTAAATTTTATTAAAAATGAAAAATAATATATGAAAGTATTTATCATTGGCTAAAAACCTCCTTCTAATAATAAAATCTATGAGTGTCCAGAAAAAAAGATCCTGAAGGTACAAAATGTATGAAAATTAGATACATTTTGGAACTTATTTTGGAACTTATTTTGTATTTATTATTGTTATAATTATAATCTTTGAATGAATTAAGTTTTGTTATTAAGAAGTTTGGAGATGCTCGTATTTATATTGTTGCGTATGGTTGTGCCATCCATATTCTCGACATTTATTAAATTTAAAGGTGATATTTTATATATATATATATAATTTACTTTTATATTATCTAATATTACTATTTAATGCAAATTATACAATTACATAAAGAATTACAGGCTTGTCTGTAAATTTAGCCAACTAAATGTTCATTTATATTATTACAAGTTTGGTACTTAATATATTCGTTAGTAATTTTACTACTACTCACTAAATATAAAAATAATGTATTGAAAAAAATAAAAAAATTACTAATATATTCTTATCCTTACATTTGTTATTTCCTGATTAGCTAATGTTTAGATATTGCATACGTCTCTACTAATTAATTTCTCCATTTTGCAGATGAAACAACAAGTGGGTATCGAACTTACTCAATCCAGCATGTAAAAGTACCAAAAAAAGTCAGGAATGTAAAATGATATTTTGTTGGCATATACCCTACTCAATTCAACCCCTGTAATGGCTAACGGAAAGTGGTCTGAAGCATATTGGAGAGGTGTAGTATTTTCAGTAAAATGTCTGTATTTTTGGAACTGGACAAGTGTATCTCATTTCTGAATAGTTATATTTGTTTACTACTGTGCAATACATTTTAAATATACACTTACTGGAGTTTACTTGTAGTTCAGTTTATTTAAATCCTAAATGAATTTCTATACAGCTTAAAACAAATCAGTTAAATTTATCCCACCTTATAGTCATTACAAATGTTCCTTCAATCAGACTGAAAAGCTAAAATAAATTAATTAAATATATCAAATGGCACTTAGAAAACAACCTTGGGAATAAAGAGCTAAAAGAAAATCTAACAAGGATTTTATCACCATCCTACTAATTTAACAATACTCACTAATTAATAGACTGATCAGTATTAATACAAGTCTTAAGAAAGACTAAAATGTTTAATAATAATAATTAAACTTTTTTGGATCAGAACAAACTCGATTAAAAGTAGTCAAGCAGTCAAGCAGTCGTGGATACATATATAAATAGAGCAAAAACGTTAAAACAATAAAAACTATTTAAAAGGATAAAGTATTTTTTATTATTTTAAATTTCAAATTATTTTGGACTTTTATATTTGCTGGTACTTGTGGCGCCGCGTTATGTGCTCTCCATGTACTAAGGAACGCCACCGTAGTGGCTATACAACAGATTTCTCATATGACTTGGTTCCCCTGTATACAACTATAGAATCGATAAAAAGAAAAAAAAAATATCTGAATATGTTAATATTTTTATGTATTTATTCTGTAATTGTTATAAAATCATATATAGTTTTAGTTCTTTTCATCTTAGGATCACTGTAGTAGAGCCCTCTATTGACGTATCAGTGTTTCAGAATGTTTGCGCCCTGTCCTGGTTTAGGCTTCGACGCTACAACACTAGTTGTTAGATATACTTCCAACCATACAACGTAAACTCGACAGGCATGTTTAAATAATGTATTTATTAAAACACAGAATATAATCCATCCTTCCATAGTTAAAATTAAAAAAAGAAGCAGTCTTTTTCACGTGCGAAGAAACTCATCAGAAATGTCATTAATTTATATGTACACTGCAACATTTATGTAAATAATAAAATTAAGACATACTACAATTGTCTGCTGATCATAACATAAAAACTCCCATTACATTCCTTGTAATTTGTTTATATGAGTTTATGTACATTCGGTGGAGGTAAGTAAATTAAGAGTATTACAAATTTACTATAAATAATCCATAGTTAATGATCTTCGGAGTGTTATACAAAACCGTTGAAAAAATTATCGAAGATCCTGCTTCCGAATTAGTCGCCAGCTGTGCGGCGACAGAGCGCTGGTTGGCCGCAACCATGTGGTTCCTAGTTGGCGCATTACTGTAGTGTACGCACCTTCTTTATATGCACATAACTTCTGAATCGTTACTCCTTCAACGAACAAACTCTTAATATATGTTCATTAGGGCGTACTTAAGGTTCTTGCTTTAAATTATAGCTCTGCGAAGCGTATTTGCGCATCAATTTTTCTTGTGGTGCTCCATTCATGAAAATAGTGGATGCGCCGGGTCGAAAAAAAGAAAGCTCTATAACTTTTGAACAAATAAAGTTTTATCTGAATAACTTTCGACAACAGACGCCGTAGAATAAGGCCTTTTTACTATATATAAAAAATCGTGGATTTCGGGATACAAAAAAACGATGGTCGTTAGACTTTTATCGAAAATTGCATTTTTTTAAATGTATATTTGATAAGTGTACTATTCGGAACATGATGACATAATTGACCATATCGTGGAATATCCGGTTTTTGAGATTCGTCCAGCATCTTTTTTTTCTACGACACTTTTGTAAGGACAAAAATTGAATGACGTGATCTACAGGACTTTCTGCGTACAATTCATCAATCAGTTATGTTCTATGTGCAAAAAAAATGCACCCTGAAAAGTCGTTTCTAAGAAAATTTTAAAGTCAAGGTGGTTTATTATGAAACGGTGATCAACATATTAAAAGTTACGTTTTGGACTTAGAAAAGTTTTGGAAGCGGCGGAAAAAACACATACATCCCCCGCCCCATTAAAAACTACACTGATAAATAGCTCGAGACGCGCGGGGTAACGGATCGGACGCGCGGTGGGGGAACGGCCGCGCATGCGGCGTTAGGGTGCGCGCGTGCGAGGTGAGGGATACCTATTAAACTTGAAAAACGTAATTTAATGTATATTGCATTAGCTTAGATCCTGAAAGCTGTTGTCTGCTAGATCATCGATCCCACAGACATGAAATCGGTTCTTTTCAGAACCACAACTTTGTTTCAAACATCACGTACAATGCAA